>NC_056743.1:1410642508-1410645008 GCF_019279795.1 Protopterus annectens
AGGGTTCATTCGGGACCATCACGTACGTGAGTTTACAACATTTTTTGGAGGATTATTACAACAGCGAGGGCCAGGAGACTGTGATTTTTGGAATACGTGTTCAAAGGACTATTTATCTGTTTTGCTACGCAGAATTTTTGTAACAGTGGAATAGACGACATCGGCAATATATTCTTAATCAGCCCTAATATGGCACAAGGTACGGATTTTTTAAATTATATAAAAAGCCTAACGGCTGACAAGGATGACAGTGCGTGTTTTGTAGGGGCTAATAATAATAACATAGCTCCTCAAGCTTCTGCAAATAAACCAGCAGAAGCCGTTGATAGCTTTATAACTTTAACTGAAGCCTCTAAGCGAGTACGTTCATGTGTATGGCATTGCAAATTGTTGAAGGCGTATTTATCAGCCAAGATAATACCAAGGGGCTTACGTGTTTATGTAGAACCAGGTCTGGGAAATCAAGATGAAAGCTTTATGAAGAAGTGGAGGTCTATACAAGCCACAGCCTCAACAATGTTTATACAGCTTTTAGTCGAGCAATATGAAAATCAATTGCCAACATTATTAGTTAAACTTGAGCAATGTTTTGAAATTACCCAGAAATTTGTTAACACTACAGAATACAGCAATCTGCATACCAAATATCTAGCTGATATTGAGAAATATGATCAAGAGTTAGCAAAAAGGAAGATGCAAAAATACCCGAGGGATGTAACGGATTTTCAACAAGCACGAATGTATACTTGGAAAAAACAGAAGAAGGGAGTGAGGTTTAATGAAGACAAACAGGTCCTATGCCCAAAAGGAAACGAGTGAAATCTATATTAAGAAGGAGAGAGGTGGTTACTAGTGGCTCGGAACATTCATCTAGCATGTCGAACACAGACACAGAAGCTGAGATGGCTGAATTGTCTGAACCATCATCACCGGTTAATAAGAGATACAAAATCCCTTTAGAAGGGCAGGGAGAAAACATCGTAGAGGTGAAGGTGAAGGGGTACAACAGAGATTTCAAGCCAACATGTTGCAGCTGTAGATTCATGTGGCCATAATAGTTATGATTCATTATATGATGTCAACAATTTGGTCATTAATCTTACCAACTATGAGTTTTCCTCCAGTGAATTCAGTGTGTTAAATAAAGGCCTTGGATATATACCTTCTTTTTTTGTCTCACAATTTGACATAGTAAATGATGTGAAAAGTTTCTGTAGACAGCTAAATTTAAAATATTTGTATTCTAACAAAGATTCCTCCTTAGGTACGGGAGAGTCCACTGGCTTTAGGTTTAGGAAATCACAATTTATGCCCCCCTATCACAGTACTATCAGAACGTTTGAACAAGTGATTCTCAAAGATTTACATCTCAAACAATCTGAAATATTTACAGCAGGTTTTCAAAACTTGAGTATTGATGAGCGACAGGCTTTGACATCTTTGAAAAATAATCCTGATATAGTGATAGTGGGGGCAGATAAAGGTGGTGCAGTGGTGATTTGGGAACGTGAGCACTACTTAAAAGAAGCCAATAGGCAGTTGTCCAATGAGGAATTCTATCAGAGTTTAACAGTGGATCCAATACAAGAACATAAACTATTGATAGATACATTTTTAGAGGAAGCTTGTCATCTTCAGAACATAGATCAGTTCACACTGAGGCAGTTATTAGTGGAAGACCCTAAAACACAATACTTCTATATGGTCCCTAACGTACACAAAAATATCATAAATCCACCGGGACGTCCAATAGTGGCAGGGAGGGGATCGTTAACAGAACCCCTTTCGGAGTATTTAGAACATAAGTTAAAAAAACTGTTGCCATATGTTACAGCAAGAGTACGTGACACACAACAGTTTTTGGCATTGATGGAAAACATAGTAGTCACGCCAGAACAATATTTGGGTACTTTGGATGTACAGTCGTTGTACACCTCAATACCACATGATGGTGGTATTGAGGCAGTACATTACTGGATGTCACAATCAGGATTGTTTTCAGTACAAGAACAAGAATTTTTGATTAAAATACTACAGATAGTCCTGGAACATAATACTTTTACATTTAATAATGTTTGGTATATACAGATAAAAGGTACGGCTATGGGGGCAACATTTGCCCCCACATATGCTGACCTCTTTATGGGGTATCTTGAAGTACAATATATATATACAATTCCTGATTGTTTCAAGGACTTATTGATAATGTGGCGGAGATATTTGGATGACTGTTGGGTAGTGTGGGGAGGTAATGTAGAACAATGGCAGCTATTTGTAGAATATTTAAACAGCAACAGGTATGATATTAAGTTTATAGGTGGTATACACATTCAGGAGGTCCAATTTTTGGACGTAAAGGTTATTAAAGGTGATGCTGGAATAGTGTATACTGACCTTTATAGAAAACCATATTCAAAGAATGGATTTCTTTATGCCAATAGCTGCCACCCACCCCACACTATCCAAAATATACCCAAGTCCCAATTTCTAAGGGTGAGGA
>NC_056743.1:1411257508-1411457508 GCF_019279795.1 Protopterus annectens
GCTATCAAGAGTTTCACTATTTATTTGGTGGTCTTTATATTTACACTTTATTATACAGTTTATTTGATTTAAAACAGGAAAGCAAACTTTTGGCAGTTTTAAATTCTTAGTTTATCAATTGATGGTGCTTTCTGACAAAGAAAATACCACACTTTTAATTCTTTGTTAGGAGGAAAAGCAGAAAGGTCTAACATTTGATTGTTTAATATTTGGATGTTGGTTTAAAACATGAAACAGATCAGAAGCATTGTCAAGGTTAAGAACAGTTAACAGTTTATTTAACAATTTTAATCTCAGAAAAAATATGTATCTGAAGTTGAGTGACACTTTTTTGTTTAAAGGAAAACTCCAGGCTCCAACACATGTCAACTCAAACTCAAGTTTTCCTTTATCTTGGTAAAATCAGCCTAGCGCCCTGCTATTACACGAATCCTCTAAAGAGCTTTTCACTTTTACATTTCTCCCCTTCCTTAGCGTAGGGCAGGGAAGCCCATTCTCCCCTTCTTTTGTACTGCATCCTTTCAGGTGGACTTTGTCTCTACCTTTGTGATGTTCCTTCGACACAGTCTAATCAGTAGTTCCCTCTTCTGCCCCCACTGTGACATACACATTATCAAAACTGGCCCGGTTAACAGCTGCTATAAATCACTGTTGTTGTGGAACTGTAGTACTACTACCACTGTTTCCTTCAGGACAGAAAACATAATTGGAGCAAATATTTCCTCCAGAAAAAGTGTTGCCGAACTGCTTGACAACTATCATCACGTGCACTGTTTCAGTAAGTTAATTGCAAATAATTTTACTGCATACAAATCTGTGCCTCCGCTTATACTGTCTGGTGTAATTTAATACTTTCTTGGTTGTGTTCTCTTGTTGTAGCTGATTTTTTAGGTCTCCAACCACTGTGCTTCATACCTCTTACAGCTAGAATTCTGGTGAAAGGCTCAAAAATGGGGACAGTTTTTAAATATTACTCTTACAGACTTAGAAAATTGATAGAATAACAGATTTTGCATTAGCATGCATTCGCTGACGGTTACGAAGTCTAAATTTCAAAAGGCCACTATCATACTCTGTTCAGTATTTAATCGTTTACCCCCAATTTCCCAGACATTTTAAAACTAGAGATTCCACAACAACCTGTACAGTTTTATAGGCATGGAGTGTGTATGTGTGACTATCGTTCTGATCGCATGTGTGTTAGGGATTGCATGCCTGAAAGCCAAATGTCTGTGTGTATGGGAGAGAATGAGCAATGCATGAGAATTACCGGTGCATGTGTGGAAGTAGAATGTCTGTGTGCGTGAATGGAGAAGAGACTTTGTGTGTATGAAAGATGCGTGTGTATGAGAGAGCGATAGACGAGAGAATGATCACTGCTTGTAAGAAAGCAGAATGTATGTGTGTTTGTGAATACAGATGAGACTGTGTCTTTGAGTGTATGAGAGTTTGCGATGCCTGAGCGAATGAACAGTGCGTGTGTGAAAGCAGAATGTCTATGCGTGTGAATACTGAACAGAATGTGTCTGTGTGCATGAGAGAGACTGACCAATGCGTGAAAGAATTATCCGTCCATGGCAGGTTCAAGCAGTTAACTTTCCGGTGTAAAAGTGGTGAGCGTTAAGACTTGTTTTTGGTAGTGTGAATATGTTTGTGGCTGTATATGTGATCTACTGCTACTTTTAGAAAGTCCCTTAACAGTTGTAGGTGCATTCATGTTCTTAGGGAGGTAGCGCATTAATAAGGAGCAATGTTTTGTAACGGATTTGTTTTACTCCTTTATTATGTCTTTTGTTTCACTGTGCAATAATAATATAGAGGAAGGCACCCTGATTTTGGCGCATTCACTTTTCACGAAGGCCAGAGAGGTTTCTTTGGTTTGTGAGAAATGAGGTGGGGATTTTTATCCATAGGTACCATCCCAGTGTACGAGTTGAAAGCAAAACAGTGTCCTGAACTTTGCTTCTCACCCCTCCCCCACATTCTTTCTTTCAGTAACTGGGTGCCTAAAAACCTTACACTGCTGAATGGAAGTATTAAAAATAAAACTATTCACAGTTCGACTTGTCTTTTTAACTTATGCTTTTATTGAGCAATTGTAACTTTGTATGTTGTGTGGTGTGATTGCTTAATGACCAAAGCAAGCGAGTGCTATGAGGAGGGGAGTGGGGTGTTATCAGCAGGGGGTTGCAAGTGTTATCGTTCCCATTTCTCACTGTACATTTAGCATAAGACTAAGCATTTAGCTTTTTATTGTACTGATGATCCATTTTTATCTGTTGCAGTCGTATACCTATAACTGTCTAAGAAAGGCACTGTTTATTATCACTTGCTAATTGTGTAGCTTGTTTGCACAGTACATAATGACGATAGTAAGGATATGTTTGCACTATATGGCAGCTATGACACTGAGGACTCCGTATATGAATTGCATATTGACGATCCTTATCATTTATCACCTTTTGTCATTCAAGTATGTATACACACTGTTTTTAAATAGTGTGCCGGTACCAGATTTGTTTGCATGAAATCACTGTTAGACTAGATGCTATGCATTTGCACAAATGCGGAATTAATTGTGTGTACTCTTCTGGCATTGCAGTAATAAGAAATGTTTTTCACACCGCAGATGGCTCAGTCTACTGTGTGATATTTGCCTGATGAGGGAAAACCACAAGCTATTGTGGTGCAGTGAACAAGTTTTTGTTAGTCATTCTAGTGCAGTGGTTTTGTATAGTTTGGAGTAGGTGGCACTGAGGTACCTTACTACTGCATTTGCTGTCTTTGAGCTATTTTATTCATGTAATTTTTGGGGGGTTTGTTAAATGGGGTATAGCACTAACCTAACTTTTAACTTTAGATGTTTACCTGGTCTATCTGAGTTGGGAAGCTCAAAAGGAATCTAAACATAGTCTTTTACTGGCCAGTGGGCTCAGTAGTCAGTTTTCTGTATTTCCAGTGCTGGTAGAAATTTGGCACATTTGCACGGAGCTGCTCACTCTGCCGATGCCCAGTACACATGCAAACATCGGGTAACATTGTTTTTTTCATTATCCTGTGAACGTTTACTGTGCTATTTATTTATTTAATTTACTTATTGCATTTCTTTAAAGCTGCATTTTCAGACTGTTGTAAGGGCTGCTGTTCTGCACTGAAATACTTTGTATCTGCTGTTTTAGTATTGGGCATCTGTTTGACATTCCTTAACACTTGGGCACCAAACCAGTCATTTTATGTTAAGCGAGTCAAAGTTTGCACTCTTCTAGTAGAAGAAGGCTGATTTCATCTATTTAAGATGGGAATTGCTGGTGGGAATCTCATTGTGTGCTTACTTGACTGGCTTTAGGGAACAGTGTTTAAACTTGCTCTTCTTTCTGATCATATATATGCCTCATTTTGCCAGACATTGCTCTTCATGCAGTGGTGGTTACTGGTGTCTTTTACAAGTTGAAATTTCACTATAAAAACACTACAGACCTTTACCTCAGTCCTGCATTACTCATGGGGCAATTGGTTTGCACTGTGAGCAGCATTTATATAAGACAATTCGGGTGTACCTTACCTTATTATAGCACCCAGGACTATTGCTGCTCAGAGAGAGCATCTGGTTTGGGCGCTGGCCAGCACTTACGGTTAAGTTAGCTGCAGGTTACACCAGATGAGCACCTTTCCCAGTTACAAACATCCTCTAATCCTATCCATTTCAAGTGCACATCAGGTCCTGCAACCATGGATGGACACTTTCCTGACATCTCTGCTTCCAGCTTGGTGGACATGAGCATCCTGAGGTAGTGTATCAGCTGCCTTATGTACACTGACATCTACTTAATTCTCAGACAAATACAGTATGTGAGAGATGTAGTTACACACTGATGCTGGAGGCTAGACTCTTGCATACAGACACAAAAAGCAACAGGTTGTCAGCGACTCACTCATCACTCACCACACCCACAAAGGTCCACATGCGTAGACCCACCCACATATGTGGAGGTGCTCACATGCAACTTACCCAAGCATGAAAGGCCTCTTGGGCGCAGTCCTCAGAAACCCCGCATGCACACAAACAAGACAATTCCCATCACAAGATATAAAGCCACATCTCACTGAGGTTCAGGTGCCAATTACATAAGGTGAAGCACTCCAGAACCCTGTACTCTGGTCATAGGAAATTCCATTGTGAGACACACTGATGTCCCACTTAGCAGGCTTGTAAGGAACATGTTACAGTTTGTTGCCTCTTAGGGGCCAGGATTTGCCAGATCATGCAAGCACTCACGTCTGTTACCCCTAAGTACCAGTATGACTCTGTCGTAGTCCATGTTGGCACGAATGACCTAAAATGTACTTCCTTAGACTATACTGATAGAGACATGATAGAACTCAAGTAATTGTGTCACAGTCAGGTGAGAGCCTAGAACTGAGCAGCTATCTGTCTGCAACATGATGCCACAATACCAGCAGAAAATGACTGACTTTACAATTGGGTTAGCTATCTGGTGTCATTCCAAAGGGGTCCAGTATTTGTCAGCCTGAGAGGACATCATTGACAGACCATGCTGCTTTACCATGGATTGTCTTCACCTGTCATCTCTAGGCTTTCAGACATTGGCCAAAACATTATTCATCCCCTATATTGCCTTTTTCAGGCACTGCCATACAGTCAAACCTTCCAGCATAACAAAAACTACTCAGAAAGTACAGTTTTGTACCTACCATAAATGTAGATGTCCGAACTGGATAGCATCTGCAGTCATAACAAATGGGTTGTCCTGTCGTCAGGCAGCCCTTCGGTCGGCCGGATTCCAAAGTCTGGGTCCGGCTTCGGCTGATGTCGCACTTCACCCGACGTCATCTCTGCTGGTCTTCGGGTATAAAGGCATCAGCCGACGCCATTTTCCTCAGTGTTTCTTGCCCCAGATGCCAATTGCCCTCTTGGAAAGCTAAATTTTGGATAAAAGCCAATGTTTCCAAAATAGTAGAAGGCAAACACAAAAAATAAACATATATGTACATATATACAAACAAATACACCATAAGAGACTCCCCCCCCCCCCAGCTAGCTATTAGGAGGGTAAATACCCTAGGAGTACCACAGAGGGGAAGGAGGGAGGGTAATCCTGACTGCAGATGCTATCCAGTTCGGACATCTACATTTATGGTAGGTACAAAACTGTACTATGTCCTTCATGGATGCATCTGCAGTCATAACAAATGGGTAGAATACCATAGCCAAACTAGGGGAGGAGGAATAAAAATTATGGTGTAGTCAGGATCCCTTGCAGTACAGCAGTGGCAAACCCTGCTCGGGATCTAGAATATAGAGGTAAATTATAATGCTTGGCAAATGTATGCACGGAGGTCCAAGTAGCCGCCTCAATAATGTCCTTGGTTGCCACTCCTCTTAAGAAAGCTGTGGTAGTGGCTGTAGCCCTTGTAGAATGAGGTCTTATGTTCTGTGGAATTGGTTTTCCATGGTAGGAGTAACAGAATCTTATGCAATTTCCTATCCATTTGGAGATTGTCTGTTTTGAAATTGCTTTTCCTTCCCTTCCTGTTGCATAGGCTACAAAGAGCTGGTCAGTTTTCTGTTACCTTTGGTTCTGTCCAGGTAGTAGCGTAACTGTCTATGTACATCCAAGGTATGCATTATTCTTTCACCTCTGTTTTGTGGATTGGGAAAGAAGGTAGGTAGGTGTATTGCCTGGTTTAAAGACACTCTGGATACCACCTTAGGCATAAATGTAGGATTAGTTCTCATGGACACCCTATCTTGATGGAAGATTAGGAAGGGTTGCACTGCCATTAAGGCCTGTAGTTCCGAAACCCTCCTTGCTGAAGTAATAGCCAGTAGGAAAGCAGTTTTCCATGACAGGTGTTGTAGATCTGCTGTTGCTGCTGGTTCAAACGGAGGGAGTGTCAACTTTTCTAGTACAAAATTCAAGTCCCATGCTGGTAATGGTGGTTTCCTAGGAGGTTTTACATTCTTGATCCCTCTGAGGAACTGCCTGAGTAGAGGATGTGAAAAGACAGGAAGATCAAAGCTGTATTCTGCTGAAATAGCTGATGCATGTATCTTGATGGAGGAATAGGACAGGCCTGTATGTAGAAGCTCTGCCAAGTACTCCAGAATGTTAGCAATATCTATGTTCGACACATCTTTTCCTCTTTCAGTACTCCAAATGACGAACCTTTTCCATTTTCCTGCATAGTTCCTTCTTGTTGAAGGTCTGCGGGCTTCAAGGATAATGTCTTTAACCCTTTGTGAAAGGTCTGGGTTAGTTACTGCTATGTGATGTTCCAGGCAGTCAGTTGCAAGGTTTTTAGGTTTGGATGTATGATGTTGTAGTTGTTCTGAGTTAACATCAGAGGCATCAGGGCTATTGACCACATTTTCTCCCAACACATGCTCCTCAGCTATGGGTACCAGTGTTGTCTTCGCCAGTTCGAGCTATCAGAATTATCCTTGGACGTTCCTCTTTGATTTTCAGTAGTACCTTGTGCATCAAGGGAAGAGGTGGAAATGCATATGCTGTCAGGCCTTTCCAGCTGAAGGATAGAGAGTCCACCTTCCATGCAAGTGGGTGGAATGTCCTTGTGCAGAATGTTTTGAGCTGGTGATTTAGTGGGGAAGCGAATAGATCTATTTGTGGCATTCCCCATTTCTTTGTGATGGCCTTGAAGATGTCCGGGTGTAGCATCCATTCGTGAGCATCCGAAGTGGTTCTGCTTAAAATGTCTGCTAGGGTGTTCTCTTTTCCCGGTACAAATATTGCCTGTAACTGGATGTTGTAGCTGAGAACCAGATTCCAAAGGTCCAAAGTCATTCTGCATAGTGGGTACGAATGAGTGCCTCCCTGTTTGTTGATGTACCACATGACTGTGGTGTTGTCTGTCCTTATCATCAAATGGCCTTCTTTGAGGAATGGTCTGAATTTTAGGATTGTCAGTTTTACTGCCAGCATTTCTTTTTGGTTTATGTGCAGGTATAGCTGGTCCTGAGTCCACAGTCCTTGCACGCATTTGTCCAGCATGTGTGCCCCCCATCCTAGGTCTGAGGCGTCCGTTGTGATGGTTTGGTTTGCTCGAAGGCTGTGGAAGGGTAAGCCTGGGTTTGACTGGCATGCCCGAGCCCACCATAGGAACTCCTGTTTTAAGCATGGGATTAGTGGTATTTCTGTTTCTAAGCTGTGCCTGTGTTGAGACCATAAATTCTTTAGGTACCATTGTAACTTTCTCATATGCAGTCTGGCATGTGGGACCAAGATTATGCATGATGCCATGAAGCCCAAGGCCTGCAGAACTTTTCTTGCTGTTAGTTTGTTCTGCTTTGTTAATGCCAAGAAGTAAAGAGGAAGCTCTTTTTGTTTTTCTGCAGTTAAGAATGCCATCTGTTTTACTGTGTCCAATTCCCCAAGAAAGTTCTTGTCTGGGATGGTATCAGCCTTGACTTTTGTAAATTGACTGTGTATCCCAGGGCTTGTAGCAAGTAAATGACCCTTTGTAAATCTGTTGTCAGCTTGCTTTTGTTGTCCGCTTGTAACAGGCAGTTGTCCAGGTATGGATAAATTTGGATTCCCTGTACTCTGCAGTGAGCGATTACTGATGCCAGGCATTTTGTGAATACTCTGGGCGCAGTAGATAAGCCAAAGGGCAATGCTGAGAATTGATAATGCTCTGATCCTACAAGAAATCTGAGGTATCTTCTGCAATTTGGTCGAATGGGGACGTGCAGGTATGCCTCCTTGAGATCTAGAGTTACCAGCCAACACTCCTTGCCCAGCATGGGAAGAAGTTGCTGTAGGGTCAGCATTTTGAATTTTGGGACAATGATGAATGTGTTTAAGATGGACAGGTCGAGAATAGGTCTCCAGTTTTTCTCTTTTCTTGGTACTAGGAAGAGTCTGGAGTAGAATCCTTTGCCCTGTTCTGTTATTGGTACTCTTTCCACAGCTCTCATTTTTATTAATTCTGCTATTTGGTGCAGGGCTTCTATTTTTTGATTTGGGGGCAGGTTTGGCATTCCTCTTTTTACTGGTAACGTGTGGAAGTGGAACCGGTAGCCTTGGTCTATAGTTTGCAAAATCCACTTGTCTTTTGTGATATAGTGCCAATTTTTCGAGAATAAGGCTAACTTTCCGCCTAATGGTGCTGCTAATTGCTCCCTGGTAGGCGGAGACAGAGCCAAGTCACTGTGATTGTCCGGTTGCAGTGGCAGTGGTTGTGACTGTGCCTCGGTTATTGCCTTGCCACTGTCGTCCTCTGTAGGCACCTCCTCTGGATTGATTTCTGCCCCTAGAGCGTCTGTTCCTGCCCCTTTGTGATCTTGTGGAGTCAGGAAAGGACCAATTTTGGCAGGCCAGTTCCTGCTAAACCTTGGGGCTGAACCTGTAGGAAATCTTTAACTGTTTGTACAGATTTTGCCTTCTCTTCCATTTTCTTCATTACCTGCTGGGCAGGTTCCCCAAATAGACTGGCCTTATCCATAGGAGCATCCAATAGCTTAGCTTTAACATGATCCGGTAAGACCTGTTCTTTCAACCATGCATGCCTTCTTATCACTGTGCCAGTCATGGCTGATCTAAATGAAGCCTCCAGTGCATCATAGCCACATTTTAAAGAATGGTTACTAACCTGTTGGATGTTATTCACCATTTCTAATACATATTTCTTATCTAAAGATTCATCAGAGGACAGCTTTTTAATTAACTGATCAAGCATAAACACTTGGTATTGGATCATGTGAAACTGACAGTTTAAAGCTCTAGCTGAGAGAGTAGCAGAGGTGTAGACTTTTTCCCCCATCTCTCTAAGGACCTGGATTCCCTTTCAGAGGAATAGGGTTTTTGCTGTGGTCGAGGCTACTGCCTTAGGCCCCTGGGATATAGTTTCGGGGTCTGCTAGTGGGGCCTTGT
The DNA here is from genome assembly GCF_019279795.1 of Protopterus annectens. Classification (NCBI taxonomy): domain Eukaryota; kingdom Metazoa; phylum Chordata; order Ceratodontiformes; family Protopteridae; genus Protopterus; species Protopterus annectens. Next base: position 1,411,266,421 of record NC_056743.1, read on the forward strand.
ATAGGTGGTGATGAGTGTCTGGCACCCTGTAAAATCTATCTGGTTTGGCAGGGGCTGGGGGTAAAGAATCAGGTGCAGTGCAGACATCATTAAATGCATCGTCCACAACAGACAGGACAGGAGGTATAGCTAAGGGCCTATGTTGTGGTAAGTGCAGAAAAGTCCTAAGCCTTTTTCTTGAATCACAGAAATCTTGTCCCTGCCATTGGAATTGTTCTCTCATGGCATGTAAGGTTTCCCCAAAGGAGAATTCCTCTGGTGGAGAGGCAGCTGGAATGGATTCTTCAGCATCTGAATCTTCATAATTGGAAAAAGGAGCCTCTGGCTGGTCTGTAATGTCTGAGTCATCCGCAGAATCATCAGAGGACACAGGCTCGGGGGGCTCTGCCCTAGGTCTCTTTTCTGGGGGCTGAGAGGCCCTGTCTGGGTGAGATTGGGATCCCCTAATTAAGGATATTAAATCTTCTGCCAAAGTAAGCATTTGTGAACTAGAAGTGGGCCTGACTGAGGGTGGTTTAACAGGCACTGATTTAGCTGATTTGGCTGCTTTAGCCCTGGCAAAGGCCTTAATAGACATGGCTGCAGGAGGCCTAGCAGCACCACGTGCTGGGGTAGAGATATCCAAAGGGATGGTGTCTGATAAATCAGTAGGAACCACAGTTGTAGGCAAAATTTCTGAGGCTGATTCAGGTAAGGTAGCAGGAGCCTCAGTAGTAGTCAAGGATTCGGCTGAAGATTGACCAGTTTTCTCGGTTTCGGCCGAAACCGAGACACTCGCGGCTTGCTTAACCGTGGTTTCGGCCGAAACCGCGGACCGCGAGTGTCGGTCTTTTTCTTTGCGTTTTTTAACAATTTGGGTAGTCGGCATAATGTACGCAAAATCTGAGCCGAAAAACTGTTCAGCAAACTCCGACCGACGCCTAAGCGTTCGTCGGTTGAAGGAAGCGCAGGCCGAACAGGCTGCTACGTCGTGGTCTGGGCCTAAGCAAGGCAAACAGTAAGAGTGGAAATCTTTATGAGGTATTTGTTTCCCACAAGTTAAACAGTTATTGACTTTTTCTGACATCGGCTGAGGCAAGAAAGAGTCCCCAACGGGGTACTTAGCTTTTTAGAAGTCTTGAAGTAGTATTCGGTAGTAGTAATCTCTGGATCTGACCGACCGGCACTTGCGAACAGCTTCTGCTTCGGGCGCCACGCGGCAAGAAAGACTGAGGAAAATGGCGTCGGCTGATGCCTTTATACCCGAAGACCAGCAGAGATGACGTCGGGTGAAGTGCGACATCAGCCGAAGCCGGACCCAGACTTTGGAATCCGGCCGACCGAAGGGCTGCCTGATGACAGGACAACCCATTTGTTATGACTGCAGATGCATCCATGAAGGACATCAGGCTACAGTTGTTACTGCTCAATGCTGAGTTTCAACTGGAAACTGCATTCCCTGGAAGCTCTCCTCACCCTGGAGAATGCTGACATTTATGCAGTTACTGAAACGTGGTTCAAAGCCATGGAAAGCACTCTGGCACTGCATGGCTGCAATGCCTTTCATATGTTCTGACCTCCCACTGAACATGAAAGAGCAAAAGGTGGAGGTGTATAGTACAGTTGTGTACACTTACCATAAATGTAGATGTTCGAGTGTATTCACTGTTGCAGTCTTCACACTTGGGTTATCTGCCTGCAGGTAGCCCTCAGTAGGCCCGAATACCAGAGACTTAGTATTTCTGTGTCGGTTGCTGTCGCTCCAGGTCTGACGTCAGGTCGTCAGGGGTATAAACACAGGCAGCCAATGCCATTACATCAGTTTTTCTTGCCCCAAATGTCAGGAGCCTTCCAATAGGGAGCTAAGCTATGATGGAAAAATCACCACCAGTAAAAAGTAAATACCAATACCCCTGCCAGGGGTGAGTATTATATACAAAGAGGAGAGAGAGAAGGGGGCTGGAGGGTGGGAAAAGTACAGTTGTGTACACTTAACATAAATGTAGATGTTCGAGTGTATTCACTGTTGCAGTCATTACATTCGGGTAATCTGCTGGCAGGTTGCCCTCAGTCGGCCTGAATTCCAAATTCTTTGGTCCTGCATCGGTTGCTGTCTTCTCTTCCACGACGTCAGGTAGTCAGGGGTATAAAACATGCAGCCAACGCCATTTTCTTTAGTTTTTCTTGCCCCCAAAAAGGTAGCCAATATATATATATATATATATATATATATATATATATATATATATATATATATATATATATATATATATATACACACATACATACATGCATCAATTTAAACTTTACCTTCATCTAAAAGCAAATACACCACATAGGTTGCAGAAGATAGAAAAGGAAAGATAAACTCCAGAATGACAGGGGGATGGTAACCTGGACTGCAACAGTGAATACACTTGAACATCTACATTTATGGTAAGTGTACACAACTGTACTATGTTCTTCGTGTTTCACTGTTGTAGTCATTACATTTGGGTAGAATCCCAAAGCTATGGTTGGGAGGCTGGAGCAAAACAGCATTAGGTGCGGCTATAAAGTCCTGCAGAACTGCAGTGGCAAAGCCTGCCCTGGACTTAGAGTAGACAGGCAAATGATAATGCTTTGTAAACGTGTGAACAGAACTCAAGTAGCAGCCTCTAGAATGTCTTTGATTGGTACTTCTCTGAGAAAGGCTGCTGAAGTAGCTGCAGCTCTGGTGGAATGAGATCTAATGCCCTTGGGCACAGGTTTACCATGGTGTAAGTAGCAGAAATGGATGCAATGGCTTATCCACTTTTAAATTGTCTGCTTTGAAATTGCCTTTCCTTCTGATCCTGTAGCATATGACACTAATAATTGCTCAGTTTTTATTACAGCTTTAGTCCTGCTCAAGTAGAATCTTAGCTGTCTGTGTATGTCCAAGGAATGCAGAATTCTCTCCCCTTTGTTCTGCGGATTAGGATAAAAAGTTAGCAGATGAATTGTTTGGTTAAGAGCCATACTGGAGGCCACCTTAGGCATAAAAGAGGGATTTGTTCTCAGAGACACTATGTCTGGGTAAAATATGATAAAAGGCTCTACTGCCATGAGGGGTTGTAGCTCTGAAACTCTTCTTGCTGAAGTAATTGCTAGTAGCAGAGCTGTTTTCCATGATAAGAACTTTATATCAGCGGTAGCAGCTGGTTCAAATGGAGGCAGGGTGAGCTTTTCCAACACATAATTGAGGTCCCTTGCAGGTAATGGTGATCTCCTAGGAGGCCTTACATTTTTGGCTCCTCTAAGATACTGCTTTAGTAAAGGATGAGAAAAGATTGGTGGCTCTGTATTGTAATGAGCCGAAATGGCAGAGGCATGGATTTTTATTGAGGAGAAAGATATGCCTTTGTCAAGCATCTCAGTTAAGTATTGTAATATCTGAGGAATATTTGGTTCTGCTGTATCAGTTCCTTGTGCTTGATTCCAAGCACAGAATCTCTTCCATTTGTCAGCATAAGATTTTCTGGTACTAGGCCTTCTGGCTTCCAAAATGACATCCATCACAGCTTTACTGAACGGTGTTGTTTGTATAACTACATGATCAGCCATGCTGCCAGGTTCAGTGTCTGTAGTTGATTGTGCAGGATCTGATTGTTTTGTCGGGGCAGTAGTTGAGGTCTTTGAGGGAAGGTCCAGGCTGGGTACTGAGACAAGTTCCTTAGGATTGGGTACCAGTACTGGCGGGGCAAGTCCGGGGCAATTAGTATAATCTTTGGCTTCTCTTGTCTGACTTTTAGGAGGACCTTGGGGAGAAGAGGCAGAGGAGTAAAGGTGTAAACCGATAGGTTTTTCCAACTGAAGGATAGGGCTTCTACTTTCCATGCTTGTCTGTGATAAGTCCTCGTGCAGAATCTTTTCAATTGATAATTTTGAGGAGAGGCAAATAGATCTATACCTAGGTTCCCCCATTTTTGTGTTATCATGCTTTGAAGACTTGTGGATTTAGTTTCCCTCGTGGGGATCCATAAGATTTCTGCTTAAATCATCTGCCAGAGTGTTTTCTTTTCCTGGCAAGAATTGAGCTTGAAGATGTATTTGGAAGGTCAAAGCTGTGCCCCACAGTGCCATGGCTAATCTGCAAAGGGGGTATGAATGTGTGCCCCCTTGCTTGTTTATATACCACATGACTGTGGTGTTGTCCATCTTTATCAGTAGTTGTCCTGGATGAAGTAAGTTCTTGAAGGCTGTTAGGGCATTTTGAACAGCTAGCACCTCTTTCTGGTTGATATGTAGATGCATATGTTTTGGTGACCATATGCCCTGAATGCATCTTCCTGCCATGTGGGCCCCCCAGGCATAATCTGATGCGTCTGTTGTTATGGTTTGGCTGGCAGGGGGTAGAGTGAATGGCCGTCCCATGTTTTGGTGACATGCCTTTGCCCACCATAGAAACTCCTGTTGCAGGCAGGGAATGAGAGGAATCATTGTTTAAAGACTGTGAGAATGTTGACTCCATAAACTTTTTAGGTACCATTGAAGTTTCCTCATATGCAGATTGGACATATGGAGTCAGTAGAATGCAGGATGCCATGAAGCCCAGAGCCTGCAGAATTTATCTTGCAGAAGACTGGGTTTTTGTTGCCATCAGTTTGAAGTAGTAGTCAGTTGCCCTCAGTTTGAAGTAGTAGTCAGTTGCTATCTTGTCTGGCGTGAGGTAAGCCATCTGGGCAGTTGTATTCAAGCTTGCACCCAGGAATGTTATCCTTTGAGAGGGTACTAGTTGTGATTTCTTTTCGTTTATTGTGTACCCTAGGCAAGTTAGAAGCCTTTTCACAAACGCCAGTTGTCGAAGAAGAGTGTCCTTGTTCTCTGCTTGAATGAGACAGTTGTCCAAGTAAGGATATATTTGTTTACTTCTTTGTCTGCAAAATGCAATTACTGGTGCCAGGCACTTTGTAAAGACCCTGGGCACAGTAGATATGCCAAAGGGCAGTGCAGAGAATTGGTAATGCATTAAGCCAGCCTTGAATCTGAGGTATCTTCTGCATGATTGTCTTATTGGGACATGCAGATATGCCTCTTTTAGGTCTAAAGTCACCAGCCAAGAATTCTTGCCCAGCATGGGCAGAAGCTGCTGCAAAATCAGCATTTTGAATTTTGGAACGTCCAGGTATGTGTTCAAAATTGATAAATCCAGTATTGGCCGCCAGGCCTTGTCCTTTCTGGGTACCAAGAACAGTCGAGTAAAAACCTTGTCCTTTTTCCTGTTCTGGTACTGTCTGAATGGCCCCCATATCCATGAGGGACGTAACTTGTTTCTGTGCCTCTGCCCATTGATTTTTTGGCAGATCTGGCCAACCATTTGCCATCGGCAGAGTGTGGAAATGGAATCTGTATCCCTGTGATACGATGTTTAGTACCCACTTGTCCTGGGTTATTAAATGCCAATTTTGAGCAAAAAGTGCTAATTTTCCCCCTATGGGTGCTGCCAAAAGATGTGCTTGGTGCAGGCAGAGGGAAGTCATTGGGATTGCTTTCTGTAGGTTTGCGCTTTATCTCCTCCAGATTTGGAGGTGGAAGCGGCCCATTGCTTTGACCTGTATGAATCTTGCGCCTGGTATCTGGAACCCTTAGGGCATCTGGATTTGCCCCTTTGAGCTCTGTCTGACACAGGAAAGGACAAATTTTTTGTAGGGCAGTGTCTACTGAATCTTGGTGGCTGCACTTGTAAGAAGTCTTTGACAGTTTGCATAGCCTTAGCTTTGTCTTCCATTTTCTTTAAAACCTCTTCTGCCTTAATACCAAACAGAGAATCATGCTGTAAAGGTGCATCTAGCAATTTAGCTTTAACATGATCAGGTAAATTTTGTTCCTTTAACCGGGCATGCCTTCTAATCACAGATCCAGCAACTGCAGCCCTGCAGGAGGCCTCTAAGGAATCAAAACCACATTTTAAAGTATGCTTTCCAACTTGTTCAGCTGCATGCAATAATTCCTGCAACTCTTTATTTTCTGCACATTCTGAAAGCAATAGCATTTTCTGTTTCAGCAATCCCATAACATGTTGTTGGTACTTAAGCATATGAAATTGACAGTTTAAGGCCCTGATTGCCAAGGTTGCAGATGTATAAACCTTTTTTCCCCATCTGTCCAGTGCCCTTGAATCTCTGTCAGAGGGGGTTGGATTTTATGCTGTTAAGGCCTTAACTCCCTTTGGACCCTGTGAAATAGTTTCAGGATCAGCAGCAGGGTTTCTAAATAAAAATTTATGTGAGTCGGGGACCCTGTAATATCTGTCAGGCTTACTGGGAGCCGGAGGTAAGGAGTCAGGTGTCAAGCTTGACTCTGAAAACACATCATCCACAATATCTAAAACAGGGGGAATAGCTAAAGGCCTGTGCTGAGGAAGTAGAAGGAAATCCCCGAGTCTCTTTTGTGATTCTGGGAAGTCTTGACTCTCCCAGTGAAAATGCTCCCTCAAAGTATGCAAGGTTTCTCCAAATGAATAATCCATAATAATAATGGAATAGACTCCTCAGCATCAGAATCCTCATAGGGAGGTATAGATAATTCCTGATCAGAAGAGGAATCAGAAGAAATAGAAACCTGATCTGGAGATTCATAATCAGTGTCTTGCCTAAGCCACTTATCAAGAGGGGGATGGGTACCCCTGATCAAGGTAATAAGGTCTTCAGTCATTTTGATCATCTGTTGTTTAGGCAGAGGCCTGTGCACGTGGCTCATGCGTCGGTTTTTAGTCTTAGAAGTTGCTTTTGTCTTTGGTTTTGCAGCTGTCGTCGGTTTGATATACAAATGTTGAGGTCTGAATACACCCTCGGAAACCGGTGCCTGCTCAGTGGCTCCAGACCCATCCGAGGGAGATACATCCGTCGTTCCAATACCCTGAATATCTTGCGGCATGCCGGACTCCACATGGGTGTCGGTAGAGGCCTGCGACTCGAAGGTAGCGGGTATCAGGGGCTGCTAAAGCGCCTCAATGAGTACCGGCAAACCGGCGACTGGCTTAGGAGAAGCTTCGTTGTCGGTTTTGGATCTTGACTGCCTTTCTCTGTCCTTTTCTTTGCATTTTTTATGTACTTCGGTAGTCAGACTGCTATCATACGACATTTCTGGGTAGTTCACAATCTGTTTCCAAAATACTTTAATGCAAAAATATACCGACGCTTAATAGTGCGTTGGTTAAATCTAGCACAAAACCGACAGCCAGGCACGTTGTGATCAGGGCCTAGGCAAGGAATACAGTATAAATGGAAATCCTTACGAGGTATTTGCTTCCCACAAGTAATATAATTATTAACTTTTTCTGACATCGGTAAAAAGCAAGAAAAAAGTTTCCCCAATGGGGTACTTAGCTTTAGTGAAAACTTCGGTCTGAAACTCAAATTCAAATATTTCAGTAGTTGGCCAACCGGCACTTGCGAAATGCTTCTGATTCAGGCACTGCACGGCAAGAAAGACTAAAGAAAATGGCGTCGGCTACATGTTTTATACCCCTGACGACCTGATGTCATGGAAGAGAAAACAGCAACCAACGCAGGACCTAAGACTTTGGAATTCAGGCCGACTGAGGGCAACCTACAAGCAGATTACCCAAATGTAATGACTGCAACAGTGAAACATGAAGAACATCCAGAACTGCAACAGTGAATACACTCAAACATCTACATTTATGGTAAGTGTACACAACTGTACTACATTCTTCGTGTTTTACTGTTGCAGTCATCATACTTGGGTTGAGTCCCAAAGCTGTAGAAAAGGTGGAGGCAGTCAAGAAGTGTTTGGGCTGGCTAGTATGCCCTGCAGGACTGCAGTTGCAAAACCCGCCCTGGATCTGGAAAATATAGGCAGGTGGTAATGCTTGGTGAATGTGTGTACAGAACTCCAGGTAGCAGCCTCCAGAATGTCCCTGGTAGGGACACCCCTGAGGAATACTGCAGACGTTTCCCTAGTGGAATGAGTTTTGATCCCCTGAGGGGTTTGTTTTCCATGGTGTTTGCAGCAGAAATGGAAACAGTGTGCTATCCATTTGGAAATTGTCTGTTTTGAAATGGCCTTGCCCTCTGCCCCTGGTGTAAAACTGAGTAGTAACTGGTCAGATTTCCTGAAGGGCTTAGTCCTACCCAGGTAGAATCTGAGCTGTCTGTGCACGTCCAAGGAGTGCAGGATCCTTTCCCCTTTATTTTGAGGATTAGGGAAAAAGGTTGGCAAATGTATAGATTGGTTGAGAGCCACGCTGGACACCACTTTGAGCATAAAGGAAGGGTTAGTCTTGAGGGAGACCCTGTCAGCATGAAAAATAATGAAGGGTTCCATGGCCATAAGTGCTTGTAGCAGTGCTTGTAGCTCAGACACTCTTCTTGCTGAGGTGATGGCCAGGAGCAATGCTATTTTCCAAAAGACGAATTTTAAGTCTGCTGTTGCTGCAGGCTCAAAAGAGGGTAGTCTGAGCTTTTCCAGTACAAAGTTAAGGTCCCGAGCAGGGGTGGGTGCTCTCCTTGGTGGCCTTAAGTTGTTTGCCCCCCTCAGGAACTGCTTGATGAGCGGGTGAGAGAACAGGGGTGGCTCAGAGTTGTAATGAGCCGAGATGGCAGAGGCATAGATCTTAATAGAGGAAAAGGATAGGCCTCTGTGGAGTAGATCTGCTAAGTAATCCGGGATTACAGGCAGGGAGGGTAGAGTTGTGTCCTCTTCTTTAGATTGAATCCCAGGAGCGGTACCTTTTCCACTTATCAGCATAGGATTTCCTTGTACTGGGTCTTCTGGCTTCAAGAATGACATTCCAGCATCTGCTTGCTTAGGCTGGTTACTGGGGGAGAATTCAAGGAATAAGCCAGGCTGCAAGATTTTGGGTTTGCAGTTGCAGATGCAAGATATGTCCCCTCTGCTGAGAGAGCAAGGTTGGGTTCTGGTGTAGGTGCCAGGGTGGCACCGGTGACAGGCTGTGCTGCAGTGGGTACCAGTGCTGGCATGGCCAGTCTGGGGCAATCAGAATTGTCCTTGGTCTGTCCTGTCTTATCTTGAGCAATACTCTTGAGAGAAGGGCAGAGGGGAAAGGCATAGACTGAGAGACTTACCCACTGGAATGATAGGGCATCCACTTTCCAGGCCCTGCTGTAAGGTGTCCTGGTGCAGAATTTGCTGAACTGGTGATTGCAGGGGGAGGCACAGAGATCCACCTCTGGGGGCCTCCATTTCTGAATCAAAAGGTTGAAAGTGCTGGGCTCTAAATGCCACTCATGTGGGTCTAGGAGATTTCTGCTTAAGTTGCCTGCCAGTGAGTTTTGTTTGCCTGGCAGGAATTGAGCTTGCAGATGGACCTGCATATCCAAGGCCGTGTTCCACAGGGCCATAGCTAGCCTACAGAGTGGGTTCACCCCTACTTGTTGATGTACCACATAACTGTGGTGTTGTCTGTTTTTACTAGTAGGTGTCCTGGTAAGAGTAGGGATCTGAAAGCGGTTAGAGCGTGCTGCACAGCTAGCATCTCTTTTTGGTTGATGTGCAGATGAATTTGACTTGGGCTCCAGTGACCTTGAATGCACTTGCTGTCCATGTGTGCCCCCCAGGCATAGTCTGATGCATCTGTGGTTAGGGTCTGGGGGGCGTGGGGTTGAGTAAAGGGCAATCCCTTGTTGTGGTTGCACGCTGCTGCCCACCAAAGAAACTCTGTCCTTAGACAGGGTATAATACGAATGATGGTTTTCAGGTCCTGAGAATGTTGGCACCAAAGACGTTTTAAGTACCATTGTAGTTTCCTCATATGCAGTCTGGCATATGGAATTAGTAGGATGCATGAGGCCATGAACCCTAGGGCCTGCAGGATTTTCCTTGTGGATAGCTGGGTTCTGGTGGCCATTTGAGTAAAGTAGTCTGTCAGGCTTGTTTTTCTGGAGTGAGGAATGCCATCTGGGATGCTGTGTCCAAGCTTGCTCCCAGGAATACAATCTTTTGACTGGGGACTAGTTTTGATTTCTTTTCGTTGATGGTGTACTCCCAGGGAGGTTAGAAGGGTTTTTACAAATGTAAAGTGCTGCAACACCATTTCCTGACTGTCTGCCTGAATCAGGCAGTCGTACAAGTACGGGTTAATTTGAATATTTCTCTGTAGTAAGCAATGGCTGGAGCCAAGCATTTTGTGAATACTTTGGGACCAGTGGATAAGCCAAAGGGAAGTGCAGAGAACTGATAATGCATAGAGCCTGTCCTGAAGTGTAGATATTTCCTGCATGAGTCCCTTATAGGGATGTGCAGATAAGCTTCTTTTAAGTCTAGGGTGACTAACCAGGCATCTTAGGCTAGCACAGGTAGAAGCTGCTGCAGGGTGAGCATTTTGAATTTTGGTACCACCAGGAAGGTGTTTAGAACTGAAAGATCTAGGATTGGGCGCCAAGTGCCCTCTTTTCTGGGTACCAGGAAAAGTCTGGAATAGAATCTATCTATTAACCTATCTGTTCCACAGGAACAGGTTGAATTGCCCATACAGAGAGCAGGGATTGAACTTGGTTTTGTGCCTCTGCCCACTGGTTTGGAGGAAGATCTGGGAACCCTTTTAGGGTTGGCAGTGAGTGGAAGTAAAATTTGTACCCCTGGGATACAATGTTAAGGACCCATTGGTCTTTGGTGATGGAAATCCATTTTATCGCATGACGGGCAAGTTTTCCTTCTAGAGGCACAAGCAGTTGGGCAGAGGTGGGGAGTGAAGTTGAGAAGTCATTGGGAATTCTTTCCGTAAGGGGGTGGCTTAGCACTCCCTGCTTTTGAGGTGGAGGCACTCCATTGCTTAGATCTCTGCATGCCCTGAGACTGTAGTCTGGGGGGTCTGCTTCCCCTGGGTCTAGTTTGAGATGGCCTTGAGGGGGCTGGAAAGTACCAATGTTTAGAGGGGCAATGCCTACTGAATCTAGGAGGCTGTACTTGCAAGAATTATTTGACTGTCTGCATAGATTTAGCTTTTTCTTCCATCTTTTTAAGAACTTCTTCTGATTTGGTGCCAACAGATTGTCCTTGTTCAAAGGAGCATCTAATAATTTTGATTTGACAAAGTCTGGCAAGGTCTGCTCCTTAAGCCAAGCATGCCTTCTCAGTACAGCACCAATGACTGCTGCCTTGCAAGATGCTTCTAGGGTGTCAAAGCCACACTGCAATGTATGCTTGCTGACTTGGCTTGCAGAATGCATAAGCTCTTGCAATTCTTTATTTTCTGCACATTCTGTAAAGGTAGCTATTTTCTGCTTAATAAGTTCCAGAATATGTTGTTGGTACTTCAGCATGTGGAATTGACAATTCAAAGCCCTAATGGTGAGAGTTACAGAGGTATATACTTTCTTACCCCATCTGTCTAAAGCTCTGGAATCCCTGTCCGAAGGGGTAGGATTCTTAGCTGTAGTTGCTTTGACACCTTTGGGCCCTTGGGAGATGACCTCTGGGTCAGCAGTAGGATTTCTGAAAAGGAATTTGTGGGAGTCAGGTACTCTGTAATACCTGTCTGGGTTCCTAGGAGCAGGGGGTAAAGTATCAGGAGTTAAACTTCATTCCATAAAGGCATCATCCACAACATCCAGGACTGGGGGTATTCCTAAAGGCCTATGTTGTGGCAAATCTAGAAATTCTCTGAGTCTCTTTATGGACTGAGGATAGTCTTGGCTCTCAAAGTATGTAAGGTTTCACCAAAAGAAAAATCCTCTGGAGGAGAAGCAGAGGGAATGGATTCCTCTGCATTTGAATCCTCATAAGCAGATAAGGGCATGTCTTCATAATCAGATATCTCAGAGTTGACGGACTCAGTCTGTAGAAGCTGCTGGGGAAAGATCTCTTTTTCTCTTAGCAGGGGAAGGCTGACTTCCCCTAATCAACATAATAATGTGGTCTCCCATTTTAAGCATTTGATGTTGTGGCAAGGGAGCAGGTGCATGAGCTTTGGCCGTCGGTTTTTAGGTGTACTCTTGGCCTTAGAAACTCAGTAGTTTTAGACAGAATTGAAGACGGGAAAGAAGTTATTGGTTGTGTTGAATATCGGTAGTGCAAAGAACTTCCTCGGAAGCCATTGCCTGCTCAGCTGCTCCGACCCATCAAGGTAGAGACATCCATAAGTTCCGTAGTCGAAGAAGAGTCTTGCAGCATACCCGGACTCCAAGGGTCACGGTAGAGGCTGCGAATCCACTGAAGTGGGCATTAGGGGCTGCAAAAGCGCCTCATTGAATACCGGTGAACTGGCAACTAGCTTAACGGAAACGTCGTTGGAAGCTTTGGACCAGTGCAGTCTATCTCTGTATTTATACTTATGTTTTTTTGGAAGATCGGTAGTCGGATGGCTTACCAAAGCCATTTCAGAATACAGAGGACTAAAGTATTTAGCGACAATAAGGACCAGCGATGAATAGTTCGGGCATTGAACAAGGCACAAAACCAACAGCGAGGTACGTCGTGGTCTGGGCCTAAACAGGTGACGCAGTAAGAATGGAAATCTCGGTGTGGTATTTGCTTTCCACAGGCAAGACAATTGTTAACTTTTTCTGAAATCAGTTAGAGCAAGAAAAGAATCCCCAATGGGGTACCAGCTTTAGAAGACTTCAGGATAATTCAATTCGGAAACGAAAACTCAGATAGCGGCTGAACGGAACTCGTGCGAACTGCTTCAGCTTTGGGTTCCTCGGCAAGAAAGACTAATGTAATGGCGTTGGCTGCCTGTGTTTATACCTCTGATGACCTGACGTCAGTCCTGGAGTGATAGCAACCGACACAGAAATAGTAATTCTCTGGTATTTGGGCCGACTGAGGACTATCTGCAGGCAGATAACCCAAGAGTGATGACTGCAACAGTGAAACACGAAGAACATCTGGTTGGTCAAACTATATAACATGCTTGAGCTACTCCATGTCCAACTAACCATGGAAAAATCCATTACCGTATTCTTAGCGAGAGGGCTACCATGAAACAAGAAACCCATACATCATACCTGAAGTTTCTATAATTGCTCACTATCCAGACCATTACCATACTCATAGGTGATTTTAACTACTCCTCCATTAAAGTGGGAGGCATACATGACTACATTCATACAAGCCCAAAGTTTTTTTGACTTTGTAAATTCAAATGCCTTGGAGCAGCTAGTCTGCATCCTACGAGGGGAACAAATATCCTAGATCAGATACTTGAAAATGTGGGAGAGTACTGCACCTCCCTCCCCCAGTGTGATATCCTCACTGGTAAGATCAGATCACAAAGCAGTCTCCCTTGAAATAAAGGTTAAAACTAGTCCCTCCAACTAACCCCAAAATGTTTAAGAACTTCTTTGAGGTAAATTACCCCTATTAAGGGCGGACATAGCTAGTTTCCAAGTTTCCACCAAATCCTGAAAACACAGAAACCTGTGCAGAGGTGTACACAAAAGCCCTGTATGACCATATATACAACCACACAGAAATGGCAGCACCAGACCAAAATAAACCAAGGTCAAACTGTAAAAAACAAACCACCCTGGTATTAACAGGCTGTAGAAATGTGCACAACCGAGCAAAAAGTCCCTCATAAGTCTAAACAAGCAAACAGGGAAACAGTCGAGTCTCTCAAAGCAGACTTTGACGTAAAAAAAAAAAAAAAAAAGCCTGCAAAACTAATGACAACAATAAGTTATTTCAGCAGTCTTAAGGGCACCACGCAGCAATGTGCGGAATTAGTTGTAGATGGCCATATCATATACTTAGCTGGAAGATACGGCAAATCTACTGGCCTACAAATTCAGCTTAAATTTCACCTCCCCATCATAGGTTCATAGGTGTGTAATAGGCTAATGGCCCTGGAGCCTTTACAAGCCTAGCCCATATAAGTGCCCTGGCACTATGCCGCCCGACGTCAATTCCCAGTGCCTCTATCATGTAGAGCCTCTGGAGTGACCCACAGGGTGAACTTTCTAGCCCCCAGTTCAACTGACAAATACCCTCCACCACCAATTATCACTGAAGAACATGTTGCCACTGCTCTGTATAAAGATAAAAACAGTTTCAGTGGGGCCTGATGATATGCCATGTTGTCTGTTAAACAGCTTATCAGGCTCATTAAGATCTCTGTTTAACCACAACCACCGGACTGGCTTTGTAACCGATAGAGTGAATGACAGCAATAATTATCTAAAGGGGACCATCTACTGACCCAGGAAATTAGAGCCATAATTTTGACTAGTTTTATAGTCAAGGCCATGAACCAAATAATCATGGCCCTGATAATGATATAGGAAACAGTCAAGCACTGGACCTGACCCAATTCTGCTTTGCCAAGGGTAGGTCATGTCAAATGAATATGGTGACTTTCTTTGAGAAATTCACTAAGACCATGGAAGAATTGTAAATACCACCTACCTCAACCTGGACAAGGTAGGTAACAATTCTCCTCTCTGGTGTTATAAAGTCACAAAACTGGGCATAAATTCCTATGTCACCAATGGATAACCAGTTGGATCATGGAGGAGAGGGCACATGTGGTGGTTGAATCCAGATCTAGCTATAGCCATTTACCAGTGATGTGCCACAGGGTTCAGTGCTGGGACCAGAAATAGTAAGTCTCTGGTATTCGGTGCGACTGAGGCTAGCACATTAACCCAAGCAGATAAGGGCATGTCTTCATAATCAGATATCTCAGAGTTGACGGACTCAGTCTGTAGAAGCTGCTGGGGAAAGATCTCTTTTTCTCTTAGCAGGGGAAGGCTGACTTCCCCTAATCAACATAATAATGTGGTCTCCCATTTTAAGCATTTGATGTTGTGGCAAGGGAGCAGGTGCATGAGCTTTGGCCGTCGGTTTTTAGGTGTACTCTTGGCCTTAGAAACTCAGTAGTTTTAGACAGAATTGAAGACGGGAAAGAAGTTATTGGTTGTGTTGAATATCGGTAGTGCAAAGAACTTCCTCGGAAGCCATTGCCTGCTCAGCGGCTCCGGACCCATCCAAGGTAGAGACATCCGCAAGTTCCGTAGTCGAAGAAGAGTCTTGCAGCATACCGGACTCCAAACGGGTCACGGTAGAGGCTGCGAATCCACTGAAGTGGGCATTAGGGGCTGCAAAAGCGCCTCATTGAATACCGGTGAACTGGCAACTAGCTTAACGGAAACGTCGTTGGAAGCTTTGGACCAGTGCAGTCTATCTCTGTATTTATACTTATGTTTTTTTGGAAGATCGGTAGTCGGATGGCTTACCAAAGCCATTTCAGAATACAGAGGACTAAAGTATTTAGCGACAATAAGGACCCAACGATGAATAGTTCGGGCATTGAACAAGGCACAAAACCAACAGCGAGGTACGTCGTGGTCTGGGCCTAAACAGGTGACGCAGTAAGAATGGAAATCTCGGTGTGGTATTTGCTTTCCACAGGCAAGACAATTGTTAACTTTTTCTGAAATCAGTTAGAGCAAGAAAAAAGAATCCCCAATGGGGTACTTAGCTTTAGAAGACTTCAGGATAATTCAATTCGGAAACGAAAACTCAGATAGCGGCTGAACGGAACTCGTGCGAACTGCTTCAGCTTTGGGTTCCTCGGCAAGAAAGACTAATGTAATGGCGTTGGCTGCCTGTGTTTATACCTCTGATGACCTGACGTCAGACCCGGAGTGACAGCAACCGACACAGAAATAGTAAGTCTCTGGTATTCGGGCCGACTGAGGGCTACCTGCAGGCAGATAACCCAGGTGTGATGACTGCAACAGTGAAACACGAAGAACATCTGGTTGGTCAAACTATATAACATGCTTGAGCTACTCCATGTCCAACTAACCATGGGAAAAATCCATTACCGTATTCTTACTAGCGAGAGGGCTACCATGAAACAAGAAACCCATACATCATACCTGAAGTTTCTATAATTGCTCACTATCCAGACCATTACCATACTCATAGGTGATTTTAACTACTCCTCCATTAAAGTGGGAGGCATACATGACTACATTCATACAAGCCCAAAGTTTTTTTGACTTTGTAAATTCAAATGCCTTGGAGCAGCTAGTCTGCATCCTACGAGGGGAACAAATATCCTAGATCAGATACTTGAAAATGTGGGAGAGTACTGCACCTCCCTCCCCCAGTGTGATATCCTCACTGGTAAGATCAGATCACAAAGCAGTCTCCCTTGAAATAAAGGTTAAAACTAGTCCCTCCAACTAACCCCAAAAATGTTTAAGAACTTCTTTGAGGTAAATTACCCCTATTAAGGGACGGCATAGCTAGTTTCCAAGTTTCCACCAAATCCTGAAAACACAGAAACCTGTGCAGAGGTGTACACAAAAGCCCTGTATGACCATATATACAACCACACAGAAATGGCAGCACCAGACCAAAATAAACCAAGGTCAAACTGTAAAAAACAAACCACCCTGGTATTAACAGGCTGTAGAAATGTGCACAACCGAGCAAAAAGTCCCTCATAAGTCTAAACAAGCAAACAGGGAAACAGTCGAGTCTCTCAAAGCAGACTTTGACTTAAAAAAAAAAAAAAAAAGCCTGCAAAACTAATGACAACAATAAGTTATTTCAGCAGTCTTAAGGGCACCACGCAGCAATGTGCGGAATTAGTTGTAGATGGCCATATCATATACTTAGCTGGAAGATACGGCAAATCTACTGGCCTACAAATTCAGCTTAAATTTCACCTCCCCATCATAGGTTCATAGGTGTGTAATAGGCTAATGGCCCTGGAGCCTTTACAAGCCTAGCCCATATAAGTGCCCTGGCACTATGCCGCCCGACGTCAATTCCCAGTGCCTCTATCAACTAGAGCCACTGGAGTGATCCCCAGGGTGAATTTTCTAGTCCCCAGTTCTCAACTAAGAAATACCCTACACCACCAATTATCACTAAAGAACAGGTTGCCACTGCTCTGTATAAAGATAAAAACACAGCTTCAGTGGGGCCTGATGATATGCCATGTTGTCTGTTAAACAGCTTATCAGGCTCATTAAGATCTCTGTTTAACCACAACCACCGGACTGGCTTTGTAACCGATAGAGTGAAGGACAGCAATAGTTATCTAGATAAAGGGGACCATTTACTGACCCAGGAAATTAAAGACCCGTAAGTTTGACTAGTTTTCTATCAAGGCCATGAAAGGAATAATCATGGACCTGATAAGCAATGATATAGGAAACAGTCAAGCACTGGACCTGACCCAATTCTGTTTTGTCAAGGGTAGGTCATGTCGAATGACTATGGTGAATTTCTTTGAGAAATTCACTAAGACCATGGATGAAGGGAAATATTAAATACCATCTACCTCATCCTGGACAAGGAACTTAACACAATTCTCCTCTTTGGTGTTATAAAGTCACAAAACTGGGCATAAATTCCTATGTCACCAGATGGATAACCAGTTGGATCATGGAGGAGAGGGCACATGTGGTGGTTGAATCCAGATCTAGCTATAGCCATTTACCAGTGATGTGCCACAGGGTTCAGTGCTGGGACCATTCCTGTTTTGGAATATACATCTCTGAAGTCAAGGCTGATGTGGAAGGCTTCTGGATGACAGAGTTTACTGACAGTGGCAATCTGGGGGCAATCACTGAATCTCCCAATGATGTGGATATCCTTCAGGAGGGTCTAGAGCAGACAAATGATAGGTGCCAGCAACATGACCAAAAAGTAAATGAGGAAAAAATGCATTATCATACTGTTTGGGACATTAGATACCCCTGCAAAGTACAGCATCTGTAGCATACACCTAAGAGTAGACTTAGAGGTGACAGATCAAGGTACACAGATAGTAGACTGAACTTTGGCCACCATGTGTCCACAGTGGTGGTGAAGTCCTTCTATGTGGCACAACTTAAAAGTAAAGGTATGGCATCCAGATCCAAGGAAGTTATAGTCCCACTATACTCTGCCCTCATTATACCAACAATCAAGTACAGTGCGCCATTTGGCATGTACTTGACTAGGCACTTAGCAGGTGGAGCGACCTCAGGGGTTCCTCAAAAAGATAATACAGGATGAAAACAATATGTCCTATGCTGATAGACTAAAAGCTTGATCCCTTTTCTGCCTCTTACCAACTATTATGGGGTGACCTATGCTTGACCTACGAGCGCACTCAAATCCAGCCCTGATGGAGCTGCTACACATCTACAAGTCAAACAGCATGAGGATCATTTGTTCTAGGGATCTAGACTTAGTCAGTGACTCAAACAAAACATGCTAGAGAAGCAGACTAGACCCCACCCAGTTTGGGTTCGTGAAGGGCCAATCTTGTCTCCTGTACCTGATTGACTTCTTCGAATCAGTCTCCAGAGCTGTGGACGAGGGTAAGACGGTCCAGACAG
The DNA here is from genome assembly GCF_019279795.1 of Protopterus annectens. Taxonomy (NCBI): domain Eukaryota; kingdom Metazoa; phylum Chordata; order Ceratodontiformes; family Protopteridae; genus Protopterus; species Protopterus annectens. Next base: position 1,411,284,693 of record NC_056743.1, read on the forward strand.
CCTATATGCACCTTGCCAAGGCCTTTGCCACCATCCCCCACTCTGGAATCATAGATAAACTTACTAAGCTGGGCATAAATCCCTATGTCACTCGACAGGTTGCCAACTGGCTTACTGAGAGAACACAGACTGTAAAAGTAGCTGACTCTAAATCCAGCTCCAGACAAGTGCCAAGTGGAGTGCCTCAAGGTTCAGTCTTGGGACAGCTCTTGTTTTGCAACTACTTCTCTGAAGTACTGGCCAACACTAACGGACTCCGGCTAACAAAGTTTGCAGATGACTGCAAACTGGGAGCCATTACTGAATCCCCAAATTATGTGGATATTCTACAAAAGCGCCTTACAAAAACAGATGCTTGGTGCCAGAGCCATGGGCTCAAGCTTAATGCCAAGAAATGTACAGTTATCCCCTTTGGGAAAAAACATGTACTCATGAATTACCACATAGGTGGCAGTACACTAAACACCGAAAGTGTGATGAAAGACTTAGGGACACAGGTGGACAGTGATCTCGCCTTCGATATCCACATCACCATAACAGCCAAGAAATCCTTCTATGTGGCACACCTCATTACTAAGGGCTTTTCATCCAGAAAAAAGGAGGTCATTGTCCCACTATACTCATCCCTCATTAGACCCATTATAGAATACAATGCCCCATTTGGTATGTACCACTCAAGACATCTGCAATAACTGGAAAGGCTGCAGAAATTCCTCACTAAAAGAATCACAGGCCTAAAGCAGATGCCCTATGCAGACCGTCTAAAAAAACTCAAACTATACTCTATTGCATATCGTCTACTCAGAGGCGATCTCTGCTTAACATACAAGGCTATGTCAAACCCTGTGCTGTTGGACATGCTACACTTAAAGAAATCCCAACCCTTCAGAGCCACTCGCTCCAGGGATCTAAACCTCGTCATCACAATGAACAAAACATGCTGGAGGGACAGGTTCCTGACCCAGAGACTCCCAGACTCTGGAATAGGACTGCCCATACATGTCAAGCAGAGCACCTCTTTGGCCCTCTTCAAAAGGAATCTTGATGACTGGATGGGAGACAGGAAATTCACCCCGGGGATCACGTCAGTCGCCCTTGCTAGACAGAGGTCCAGGGAAGTAAATACTGTGGGAAGAAATAGCCAGGGAATTGTTATGGCTAGGCTTGTATAGGCCCTAGGGCCGATAGCCCAATACCAACCTATGAACCTATAATGCATTATTAATGTCTTCTTTCTGAATATCGTACTGATGTTCATACATTCTTCTTCTGTGGACTCGCTCTGTTTTCCCCACATAAAATGCAGGACACTTTTTACATTTATGTATTAAAAAAAAAAAAAAAAAAAGAAGTTATGTACTCACCATAACGTTCCATCTGAGTAGCTGTACTTCACTTGTCTTCAACCTGTGGGAATACGGATCTGTATCGGATCCGAGCCGGCAAAGTTTACTAGCATCAGCTCCGAGCTCCAGACTACACCCCTTACCCATAATACACCCCCCTTGCCTTCCATCCCCAGATCGAGTTTGCTGAATTTACACTTATAACATGACTTGATAACATACTTGTGACTTATACTTACAGCCCATAGGCTGAACATGCGCCAAAGGTCCGGGGAAAGGAGGGAGGGATCGTTGAAGACATAACTTCTTTACCTGAAGTTGTTTACTTCATTTGATCTTCAACCTGTGGGACAGAGTCCCCAGCTACTAAACTCCTGGGTGGCCCTCATGGAAGGATATTCCTGAGCACCGTGGAGCCAAAGGATGCTCTCCTTCTAGATGTCAAATCCAATTTATAATGGGAGATAAACGTATGAGATGAGGACCAAGTAGCTGCGAGCAAATGTCATCTAAAGACAACCTAGAACAGAAATCTGCAGATGTAGCCATGGACTTGGTGGAATGAGCCTTAACCTGACCTGGAGGAGACATGCCTTTGTCTTTGTAGACCTGCAGGATGCATGAAGAAATCCATCTAGCTATCGTGACCTTGGAAATTGAATTAAACAAATTGATCAGATTTACTAGAATCATAACTGTCTGTGAACATCCAACATGTGTAGTTTGTATTCCATTTTGTTGGTAAAATTGGGAAAGAACACAGGCAAATTTATAGTCTGATTGATATCGACTGGTGATGCCATCTTAGGAAGAAAGGATGGATTGGTGCGAAGGGAAACTCTATCTTTATGAAAAATCAGGCACAGGAATTTTATGGACAAGGCCTGCAATTCTGAAACCCTCCTAGCAGAGGTAAGAGCGACAAGAAAAGCTGTTTTCCACAATAGAAATTTTAGATCAACAGTAGCGGCAGGCTCGAAAAGTGGAGCGACCAGAGCTTGAAGAACCATAGTAAGGTCCCACGGGGGAACAGGATCTTTGACTGGGGGCATAGCAAAAAAAGTGCCCTTAATAAAGGCTTTACACAGTCTAGAATATGCCAAGGATGCAGAATTCTCGCCCACATGAAAATGAAAAATGGCAGCCAATTGAACTTTGATAGTAGACGAACTAGCTCTGTGCTGAAAAATATCAGCTAGGAAATCAAGAATAGCGGAAAAAGGCACCGTGAAAGGATCTAAACTCCTCAGAGAGGCCCAAAATGAAAAATAATTTCCACTTGCTGCGATAAACCTTTCTGGTTGAAGACTTATGAGCAGCTACCAAAATAGACTTAACTGAAGAAGAAAGTCCGGGAGTCCTAGCAATCACAGGAACCGGAGCAGCCAAGCCTTGAGCTTCAGGCTGTCCAGATTCGGATGAGACACCCCTGATGGGTGTGAAATCAGATCCTGAAAGGGATATAGGATCCAAGGTGGAGTAAGAAGGTGAGTCCAAAGGAAGGGAAACCATACCTAGCGAGGCCAGAATGGGGCAATGAGGATCACCTTGCTCCCAAGTCGACAAGCTTTCTGGAGAAACCTCGAGATGAGAGGGACTGGAGGGTAAGCATACAGAAGACCGGGAGGCCAAGCATGAACTAGAGAGTCTATGGGGGGTTCAGAGAGAAAAACCTGCTGCACTTCGTGTAGGAAGGAGATGCGAAGAGATTGCAGCAAGGTTGACCCCACTCGCTAAAGATCTGTTCCGCGACTGACAGATTCAGAGACCACTCGTATGGCATCAGAATGGTCCAACATAGCCTGTCCGCTAAAATGTTGGACCGTCCCGGAATGTGCGTTGCGATAAGAAAGCGACCGGTGGAGATCGCCCATTCCCACACTCTCATGGCCTTGAGACAAAAAGGATAAGATCTGGTCCGTCCCTGTTTGCTGATGTACCAGACTACCAACATGTTGTCTGATTGAATAGCAATCATCCCCTGAGGAAGAAAGGCATGAAGGGCCTGCAACGCTAGAAGGACCGCCCTCATCTCTAGGACATTGATATGCAAACTGGTCTCCATCTGGGGACCACAGGCCTTGGACTGTCCTGTCCGAACAATGCTCCCCATCCGGGCTGGGAGGCATCTGTGGTCACTGTGGCTTGGGCTGGGGCTGGAACGAAGGGTCGTCCCTCCAAAATGACCAGAGAGCTCATTCACCATATGAGGGACGACCGACACACTTGACTTAGGTGGATAGGATAGGTTAGTGGTAAATCCAACAGGGACCACTGAACCGCCAAAGTCCACTGAAGAATCAGCATGTGTAGTCGGACACATGGAAGGAGAGTTATGGTCGCCGCCATCGAGCCTAGAGCCCTCAATACAGATTCCGCTGTCGGGAGATGAGAATGGTAAATTAGGAAGACATGCATCCTGAGGTTTTGAACTCTCTCCAAGGTCAGGAAAACTTTGCCCTGGAGTGTGTCTATCCGGGCACCAATGTAGTCTATCATCTGTACAGGTTCTAGTAGACATTTGGATGTGCTGATTGTGATACCCAAACTCAGGGTAAGTGTCAGAAAGTAGTCCCTGGTTTGGAAAAGTAGATGCCTGATGGGAGCAGTGAAGAGCCAATCGTCCAGCTACGGATAGACCTGAATCCCCCTGAAGCCTCAGGTGAGCTGCTACCACTGCCATCACTTTGGTAAACACCCTGGGGGCTGTGGTGAGACCAAAGGGTAGGGCTCGAAATTGGTAATGGCTGGCCCCCTAGCCAGAAGCGAAGGAACCTCCTGGAGCTTCTGTGCATCTTTATGTGATAGTAAGCATCCTAGAGATCTAACGAGCACATCCAATCGCTCTCCTGCAGGTACAGCATGCTGGACTGTAGTGTGACCTCCAGAACTTTTCTTTGGCCACTGACAGGTTCAGGGTAGAGAGGTCCAGAATGGGCCTTAAGTCCCCCACTTTCTTTGGCACCAAAAAGAACCTGAAGTAGAAGTCTGATCCGGACTGATCTGGGGGGATGGTTTCGATGGCTCGTTTTCCTAGCAGCTTGGAAATTACCTGTGCTGCTGCCTCCCTTTGCGTGGGTGGAATGTCCGGGAGGTGTTTGGGAGGGGTTGGAGAACCCACGAAGAGGACAGAATATCTTCTGGATATGATTTGAAGCACCCAGCCATCCATTGTTATGGACTCCGAAGCTGCTGGGTGCAAGGACAATCGTCCCCCGACTGCCGCCAGAGTAAAGCAGTCGGGCAACCCCTCAGGGTTGCTGCCCGGGTATGTCTGAGAAAGGTTCTCGAGACCCGAAGTTTCGTGGACCCCCTCGGCCTCTGGGCCAGCGTCCATTCTGTCCCCCTCTGCCTCTGGGGGAAGAAGAGCCCTGAGTGTCCTGGGAATACTGAGACTTCCGGAACCACATCTTCCTTTACCCTCTCTGGTTCCGGGAAAAGGACCTTTGAGGGTTAGAGAAGTGGATCTCGACGGCAGACAGTGTCTTCCCGTCCTTCTCACTCTGGACTAGCGTCTCCTTAACGGTCTTACCGAACAGAGTCGAGCAGTCATAAGGGGCATTGGCAAAGGACGCCTTAAAGGGTTCGGTAAATTGGCACAACCTGAACCAGGTGTTACGCCTCATGGACATGCTGGACCCAGTCTCCTAGCCGCTCCTTCCATTGCATGGCAGAGGAGTCGCATGGACGTATTCGATACTGCTCTCAAAGTGGCCATTTTCACGGAGAACAAAGCCTTGTCCTCCTGCGACATGGACTTGGGTGGAGACTCCTCCAGCTCCTTCACCAGGTCGCATTGGGAGACTCGTGACATGGGCCAAATAGTTCAGTGCCCTTATTGAAAAGGTAGCAGAAGCATACACCCACTTCCCTAGCCGGTCCATCATCCGAGACTCTCGGTCAGGAGGGTGGACCGAGGAACTTTCCTGAGACAGTTCCCTCTTCGTAGCTGCTGCTACCACCATGGGGGGACTCAAAACCGTATCAAGGTGCTTGGGGATTGGCTCCACAGTATCAGGTTCCTTCCACGCCCGCGAGGTGAGCAAATCCACTAAAGGATCCGCGGGGGGACGGGACACCCAAGACGTAGACGGGCCCATGCTGAAGGCCTCCAGAAACACAGACTCATCAAAGGAGGGCTTGGGGGCAGACCAACCTCCCCGCTGGCACAAGATCACCATGATGTCTCCAAAGGAGACATCGTCGGGAGGTGACCTTGGGGAGCCCTCCCCTTCATCTACGTCTGTGTCCTCGGTTAGGGACTCAGGGGAGTCCAAGTGCCTCCTCTTACACATATGCTTGCGAGGCACATCTCCCGTGGGGCTCTCCGGGGAGTGCTCGCAAGCCATCTGTTCTTCTGGAGGAAACGTCTGGGGCCCTTCGGGCATGGGCTGTCCCTCTGGTAAGATGACGGAGACTGCAGACAGAGCTGAGGGGGTCTGAGTGGAGCCTGAGGGGGCGATCAGGGGCCTTGATCCAACTGAGAGGACCCGTTATACCACATCGAACACCAAAGGAGAGCGGATCTCCTGTGAAGATCTCCTGTGAAGCCAATAAGGAGGCCAGTCTCCCTGGGTCCGATGCAAGAATCAGAACTGGATCCAAAGTGGCTGGAGCTCTGAGAGAGGAAACCTGGACCAACAAAGTCGGAGCAGATGGTAAAGGTTCCACTTCCACAGATCCAATCTCCAGGCTCTGGCTCCGAGAGCAGCTCGGATCCAAACTGGTCGGTTCCAAGATGCTCCAGACAGCTGCCGGTATCAAGGACGCGAGGACCGCTGGCATCAACGCCCTGACCAAGACCAACTTCGGATCCGAGAACTCCGAAGCTGAAGGTCGGATCAGGGAAGGAGTAATAGGCTGAAAAAAGGGAAGCGAACTTCCCCCTCCTGAGGGTGGGGAAGCTGGCAAGACCCCCATCTGGATTTGCATACAGATAAAGCGCCTCATCATCTTATCCAGATCCATGTCCGAGAGACCAGGTGGACCGAGACGAGGCCACAGACTCTGACCTGGCTGGTCGATGAGCTGAGGCCTGGGAGACTGGGCGTGCCTCCTCCGGCTCCAGGGAGAACCTCGGAGTTCTGAGCCAAGGGGAGTCACGGATCTGAGCAGATTTACTGGGTGACACGAGGTCCAGAGACCTCTTCCTCTTCTCTTTCGTCCTCAACTCTCTCTCTCTCTCTAACCCTCCTCTGCTCCGCTGCCACAGGCTTAGAAGCGGGAGTTTGAGTCCCAGCCTGGGAGGGAGGGGAGGTCAGAGGCAGAGAAGTGGGAGAGGCAGTCATGGCAGCCGCCGTGACTGAAGCTGAGGATGAGGATGAGGAGGGAGGATCAGTGGCAGGAAGAAGCCCCTTGAGGGCCAACTTGGCCTTTCTGTCATTTAAAGCCCGGGGGTTGAACCCCGCACAGATGACACAGTCAACATTAAGGTGGGCCACACCTAAACACAGTACACACAGAGTCTGGCCATCCGCTGGGAGACCTTATGGCCACACACTGTGCAGCGCTTAAAAATAAGCTTTTTAGCCATGCTAAGGAAAGAAAAAAAAAACTTTCCACTTAAAACTTTAGCACACACCCACTCACCACACACTAAACTGACTAGAAGGGGGGAGGGGCACAAAGACAAACTACACTATCTAATAACTACTACAAGCCTACACACGACACCAAAACGATGGGAGGGGAGAAAGTGTACCTACGCTAATCTAAAACGGCTAATAAAAAAAAAATTATTCAACTTACAATCCAAAAAAACTACCCTGCTAACTGGAGCTCCAGAGACACTATGCTTTTACAAATCGCAGCAAACGAGACCTGGGGATGGAAGGCAAGGGAGATGTATTATGGGTAAAGGGAGGAGTCTGGAGCTCGGAGCTGATGCTAGTAAATCTTTGCCGGCTCAGATCAGATATGGATCCATATTCCCACAGGTTGAAGATCAAATGAAGTAAACTACTTCAGATCAATTTTTATGTATGTTTAACACACACAGCAACATTTTTATACATTTTATTTACCTAGAAGAGTGATTTTATACTATTGATAATGTTTTTACCATTGATAATGTATTCCTATTTATATTTATTAAACTGAGACCAGATATTCAGTACATATACATTTTTGTAAGTAGGGTGTTTCTACTGTGAATGGGTATTCATTGGATAATTAGTTCAATTTGATTAAATATATAGGGTATGATGGGATTCATTAATTAATCTGAAGAAGTTCTAAAGAGAACAAAAAAAACGCAGTGATAAAGTTAAGCTTTTATTGTACAGCTCGCTTTGGATCCTGTGTGATTAATAAACTCCTGTGTTGGTTGATTACATTGTGGTGGCTCCTGTGCCTGAATTTCATATTATGTTGTGGTTGGAGCCTTCGACTCTCTATTTGGGCACAGATTTCCTTTATAAATCTATACTCAGGTATGTTAAATATATACCATCATCATCTGCGATTGCGGTCAGTGGCAGAGTAATATTTGAGACTGTTGCAGATGAGTAATGAGCAATTTTTATTAGATTAACATTTGTAATAAAGTTCAATACAAATTTTAAATAACTTGTCTAACTCCATTATTAATTCTTATAAGTTTAAATATGATTTTATTTATATATAGTTTTGTATGTGTATTTGCATACAGCAACTGGATGGCTTTAATAAATGAATCTCAGAAAGTGAAATAATTCATGGTTTTGAAAATAAACTTATTAACAAGATCAAAGGCTTTGGAAGTGTCTAGAGCTAATGCAAACATTTTGTATTTTTTACTGTTTAGAACTTTGGTTGCTTCTAGAGTATGAGTGTGATCATTTGCATAAATCCTAACTGAGATGGAGAAATAATTGATGGACGTATTTGTTTTAATCTGTTTGTTAGCATAGATGCATATAATTGTAAGTCTACATTGATTAGTAGTATTGGCCAATAGTTGACAGGGCCTTTTACATATACGTTTTGATACAGGTATGTTTTTCAAACCATTAAAATATAGGCCACAGATACTACTAGTATTAATATGGTTAAAACAGATTTACTGTAGCATTGTCGCCTCATAGCAAGACGTTGTCCTGTTCAATTCTCAGCTAGAGCGTCTTCTGTGTGGAGGCATACGTGAATGGGGCATGCCTTCGTTGAAGGTTGTGCATCAGGGCTGGTAACCCGGTACGTAAAAATCCACTACCAATCATTAGCGGACCGGAGTTCCGCTGTGGCGTCCCCTAACCGGGAAAAGCCGAAAGACACAAACAAACAAACTAAGGTTTTTACTATACTGGTATTAAAACATTTGTAAATTTCAACAATGAATTCATCTGGACCCAGTACTTTTAAGTTCTTTTAAATGCTTAATTTCCTCTTGTATTTCTTATAACATAAGTGCTGCTAAGTGTTTGTTTTGAACGGATTTTAATTTAAGAAGATAACTTTTTTCTAAATGTTTAATTATATCTTTATTATTGGGAACATAGATGTATTTGCTATATTACTATGAGTAAATATTTTCAAAAACAAGCATGATTTCTTCACTGGGGTGGTATGTGTTATCATTTTAAGAAATTTCATGAATTACAGGGGAGAAATTTTTTATTTTTATTAGCCTTGCTAATGTTCTAGTAAGGGCTTGTGCCCATTCGGAATATTTGGCAAAACATTCAGTTTCATAACAATGTAGCTTGTAACATTACTAATTAGTTTAGTTCTTTGCACAGCTGTTCGATTTACACGTTAATTCTTTTTCTTTACTTGCAGTTTTCTTTGTAAAATGATGCTTTACTTATAAGGAAGCTACTTAAATGAGATTTCAGTGCAGACCATGCTATATCTATGGGGATTTCACTATTTTGTACATTTTTATTTAAATCATTTATTATTTTAACTATGTCTTGTCTAACATCATCTTTATTCAGAAGACTAGGATTTAACTTCCAGTTATAATTGCTTCTATTGGGAGCTTGCTGTGCCGTCCCCTCTCTGGGCCAGTAATCAATGGGCCTAAATCTTCACCACTGACAGTGTAAAGGGACATTCACTGGGAACAAAATGGATACACACAGCTCTCTGCATCAAGCATAATTTCCCTTAAGAGCACACAAAGAACACACTTAGTTCAGGGGCTGGTTTCTCTCTCTCGGCCCCCAGTAAGACTCCCCAGTGGCATAGTTGAGGAGCTGAGTCCTCAGCCGACTGTCCAAGCCAAGTCCTCCACCACTCTCTTTGTGAAACCAGTGCTCTGTGTCCCTGCTCAAAACAGCTGACACATACACACTCTGTGATTTGACTTTCACAGACAGACGAGCATGTGCACACCAGGGAAAGACTGGCACAGATTTACTAGCTATGCCCCCTTCTTCCCAGACTTTAAGGCAGTTACACTGCCACCCACTCCAAAGCCAGTTACTCTCAAGGCTCTTACAAGGGTACCCAATTTTGACCAATACTGTAAGGATTTCAAGTGTGGCCACCAATTCACCAAACAGGTATAGGTATTCTCAAAGTTTAAAAATATTCTTTAAAGGACCAGACACAATGAAAAGTTTAAATATATTTAATAATAAATAATAAAAGAACATGAAAATATGGAATACCTATTTACAATAAACACCAGAGTTTCAATCACAGGAAATATTAAACATAACACAGATGAATAGATTCATACATGTAGAGAAAAAAAGAAGTTATCTCTTACCATAGCATTCCATCTCTGTTGTCAGTCTTCATTTTCATTGACCTGTGGGTGTTGGTTCTGACCCTCGGAACTGACCAGCCACTCTCCAAACTTGAGATTCTACGCTTGAGCTCCTCCCTTCTACCCATAATGCTCAACTCACCCACACTACCTCAGATTGGGTTTGCCCAAAGCATAAAAAACAAAATTTTCTAGATAAAGACAATCATCCAAGACCATGTGGAAAGAGATCAGGAGTTCAACTCAAAGGAACAGCAGTTCCTCTGAAAGTTTCACCAGTTCTCCCAAAGACTGGAAGGGGGAAAGGGGGAGGGATGATTAATAAAAATGAAGATGGACAACACAGATGGAACGTTATGGTAAGACATAACTTCTTTATCTGCTGTTGTCATATTCATTTTCAATAACCTGTGGACAGAGTCCCCAGCTACTGAAATCCCTGGGTGGCTCTCATGGAAGGATATTCCGGAGTACAGCAGAGCCAAAGGCACTCCTGCATCTGGATATAATATCCAAGTTATAATGCGAGACAAACATATGAGGATTTGACCAGTTAGCTGCAGCACAAATATCCTCCATTGAAACCCTGGACCAAAGGGCTTGAGAAGTTGCCATAGACCTTGTAGAATGGGCTTTAATAGGATCTGGCAAGGGTATGTTTCTGGCCAAATATACAAATGAAATACAATCTCTCAACCATCTAGAGTAACCTTTGTAATGGAATTTCCTTTCTTTCCCTCAGCAAAGGAAACATATGGCTGCTAAGCTTTCCTGAAGGATTTGGTTCTGTCTAAATAGAAGCATAATTGCCTATGTACATCCAGGAAATGAACGGTGTACTCTCTTTAATCTGATAATTAGGGAAAGGAAGGCTGACTAATGTTCCCCTCCCTGGTTACTTTGGGCAAACAGGATGAGTTCGTAAGTAAAGTTACCTTATCTTTGTGAAAAATTAAGTATGAGAATTTAGAGGAAATAGCTTTATAGTTCAGACTCTCTTTTAGCGGAGGTGATACCCTCTAGAAAAAGGATCTTCCAAGACAGAAATTTTAAGTCAACTGTAGCCGCTGGCTCAAAGGGAGGATGAATCAGCACTTGCAAAACTATAGTCAGGTCCCGTGGAGGGGATAGGGTCTTTGATCGGTGCGCAAAGCAAAACAATGCTTCTAAGGAAGGCTTTACAAAGTTTTGATGATGCTGGGGTGGGGGTGGGGGGGGAGCTGAGTCTAGGCCTAAATGAAAATTAGAAATAGCTGCGAGCTGGACCTTGACAGTACAGTAGCAAGCCTCATCATGGAAGAAACGACCACAATAGGGGTTGTAAAAGTGTCTACCTGCTTCTGCTGCACCCAAATGGAGAACCTTTTCCATTTACTTTTATGAATCCTGCGGGGGGAAGAACTCAGGGATGAGATCAGAATTCTTTAGATAGGAGAAAAAAGCCTGAGATATCTTGCCATTATCAGAATGGGAGAAACCATACGGTTAGCTTCAAACCCTGAAGGTCTGGGTGATGCCCTGATGGGTGAGAAAGAAGGTCCAGAATCAGCTTCAACCTGAATGGCGGGCATATCAGGTGAGACCAAAGAAAGGTGAATCAGGTATTCAGGGTCAGAAGGCAGCAATTAGGATTACCTTACTCTTTAACCTGAGAGCCTTCTGTAAAAACGTAGGAATTAATGGCAGAGAGAGGAAGCCATACAGAAGACCGGGAGGCCAAGCATGGACTACGTCTCTGGGTGACTGATGCTGAGGAGGGATTAAGGCAAAGTACCTGATGCATTTGTTGTTGAGATGGGGACGCAAACAGATCGCAGCAAGTTTGACCCCATTTCCCAAAGATCAATTTTGCCATGGACTGATTTAAAGACCACTCATGAAACATGAGTAACACTCAGCTGAACCTGTCCGCTAGTATGATGGACTCTCCCGGAATGTGTGCTGCCATCAGAAAGCAGTTGGTAGAGATTGTCCACTGCCATACCCTCACAGTGCTTTTCTTTCCCAACATAGGGGTAGGACCTGGTTCCTCCATTTGCTGATGTACCACACCACACACATACTGTCTGTTTGTATCACAATAGTCCCTGGAGGTAGAAGCTGTGAAGATCTTGCAACCATAGAAGAACCACCTTCATCTTCAGTAGGTTGATATGCAAGTTGACCACATCCACATCATGCGTCCACGTGCCTTGAACCATCTGACCCAGATAATGCCCCTCCCCCCACCCCATCTGGGAGGCATTTATGGTCATTGAGGCCTTTGGGGGAAGAAGGATAAATGGCTGTCCTTGAGAAACATCTGCAGAGTGAAGCCACCAAAGCAGAGAATCCTTGCATACTCGGAAGAGTTTCATGGAGCAACTCAAGGGATTCCTGTGGAGAGACCACTGGACCGCTAACATCCATTGCAGGATCCACATGTGTAAGCATGCAGTAGGTAGAAGAGTTACAGTGGCCGCCATAGAGCCCAATGCTCTGAGAATCAAGCTGGCTGGAGGAGTCCAGACAGCTAGAATCTGTCTAACCTGAAGTCTTAAATTTGTAATCCTCTCTATAGTTAGAAACGCTTGTGATACCCTTGTGTCCAGACGCACTCCAATAATATCTATAACCTAAACTGGTTGCAGCAGAGATTTCTGAATATTGAATGTCACTCCTAGGTGAGGGGCAGGATATAAAAGATAATCCCTGGCATGGATCAGTAGAAGCTTGTATGACGAAGTCAGAATCCAGTCATCCAGATAAGGAAAATCTGGAAACCTTGCAGCCTGAGGTGTACTGCCACCACTGCCAAACATTTGGTGAACACCCTGGGGTCTGTGGGGATGCCAAACAGAGTGATTGAATTGGTAGTGAATGGCACCCTAAATGTAGACATTGCCAGGAGTGTCTGTCCATCTTTATATGGTAGTACGCTTCTTTCAGGTCTACAGAACACATCCAAGCATTCATTCATCTTCAGAAGAGTTAAGATGGACTGAATAGTGACCATCCTGCACTTCATGTGCTTCACAGACTTGTTCAAGGTGGTCAAGTCCAGAAACAGATGCAAGTCCCCTGTTTGTTTGGGCAGTAAAAAGAACCTGGAGTAAACACCCAATCCAACCTGATCGGGGAGGGGGGGGGCGCCTTTTGGATGATTCTTTAGCTTAGTAGTTTTTTGATTTCTAAGACTGCATCCTCCCTCTGACTGTGTGGAACATCGAGGAGACAATTTCTTTGTTTGGAAGTTTCTACACAGGGAATTAAGTATCCTCTGGATACAAGCCTTAGCACCCACAATCATTTGTAATAGCATCCTAGGCTGCTAGGTGCAGGGAGAATCTCCCCCTGACTGCCTCCAGAGGAAGGCAGCCGGGCAACCATTCAGGAGTGCTGGAAGGGTCGGTCCAAGAAAGTTTCTCATAACCCTTGGTTTTGCAGACCCCCTCAGCTGTGTGGGCTGCGTCTTCCATTCTGGTTGTTCCCCCTTTGCCAATGGGATAAAAATCTTCTTGCAAGTCTTGAAAAGGACATGTGACTTACAAAACCATGTCTTTTTACTCCCATGCTGGTTCCTGGAAAAGGACCTTTCTGGGGTAGAAAAATGGATCCTGATGGCAGACAGGGTCTTTCCATCCTTTTCACTGCGGGAGAGTGAGGCATGAACCATAGGCCCAAACAAGGTGGAGCCATCAAAGGAGGCATTGTCAAAGCACTGTTTGAAGGGCTCTGCAAAGTCACACAGCCTCACTGAGGCATGGCACCTTATAGTAATGCCAGAACTGGATGTCTTTTAGATACCCTCTGCAGCATGGGATATCAGACTCATGGATGCATTAGCCAGTGATTGGAGGATGGCCAATCTGGAGGAAAAATTCTTCTATTCCTCCGCAGACATGGACTCAGCGAATGAGCTAAAAAGTTCCTTCACCAAATCCCTTTGAAACACATGAAATGTGATAGGTAGTTTAATGCCCTCAAGGTAAACGTGGAATACCATAAACCCTTTTCTCAAATCTGTCCAATGTCCACAATAATCTGCTGGGGGGTGGACAGAAGAGCTCTCTTGTGCAAGCTCCTTCTTGGTAGCTGCTGCAACAACCACAGCATCTACCAAGATACCATTGGTCCAAAACATCCTGTCCGAAGTGGCACTCAAAATATTTTGTCCACCCACTTGGGGATTGGCCTACCGTATCTTGCTCCTTCAATGCTCTAGTTGACACTAGCTCCATTAGTGGGTCAGCAGGGGGAGGTACCCAGAGGGTAGATAAACCAGACCTGAGAGCCTTCCACAGAAATTATTCCTCCAGGGAAGGGTTTTGGGAAGAAGGAGCTCGCACAAGAGAGCTCTTCTGTCCACCCTCCCAACAGAGAATTGTGGGCATTGGACAGATGTGGGAAAAGGGTTTATGGTATACCACAGGGATCACTTCTGTGGCTCTGCTTGACAGGGGCACAGGAAATAACTTTCTTGGGTGGCGTAAGCCAGGGAACCTTGTTGGCTAGGCTTACTTAGGCCCTTGGGCCGACAGCCTAGTACCTACCTATGAACCAGCCACCTCTCTGGTGTAAGACTTCTAGAATGTCTCCAAAGGAGACTTCGAGTGGTGACCTGGGGGAACCCTTCTCCTTCCTCAAAATCGGTGTCAGTGGTGAGGTATTCCTTAGGGGAAATCCAATTGCCTCCCCATATACAACCTCTTCCAGGGGACCTCCTTGGTAGGATGCTCCGGGGAGGTGTCGGAAGACTCTCAGGGATCTGCAGAAAGGAAGCTGTGGAGGCTTTCAGGGCCCGGCTGTCCACTTGGAAGACTTGAGGCCTTAGGCACCGGACCAGAATGGGGAGGTTCCAAGGAGGTGCATGCCGAGGATCTCCCAGGGTGGGACAGAACCCTCTCCACCACCTTGAAAGCAGAAGGGCTCCAACCCTCCGAAAGCAGTCCCCTCGGACCTGAAGCCACTGAAAAAGACACCTCGGGGGGGGGAGCCTGCTGTTCGGAAGGGGGAGTCGGGGCCAAGCTGTCGAAGGCCAAAGCCCCAAGAGGGAGAGATGGCTAGAAAAACTTCAGAGTCAATGTTAACCCCTTGGATCTGACCTCAATGTTGCGGCTCCGAGACATACTCGGAACTGACACAGTCTGGAAGCAATGATGGAATCTTGACTGGCTATGACACTCCAGGACCGGACACCAATGGAAACAAGGGCTCCAACACCAAAGGACGGGTCACAGAAGGAGCTACTGGTCAGAAGGGGGAAACCCTCACTGAGCTAGATTTGGACGGAGCGGACACAAGCCCCATCTGGATCTGGGCCTCAAGGAACTGCCTCATCAGTCTGCCCACGTCCTTGGAGATAAGCCTTTGGGAAGACCTGGAGGAAGTGGAAGATATAGGATATAGAAATACGATTAGGAGAGGCTATGAGGCCCTGCAGAACTGCAGTGGCAAAGCCTGCTCTGGATTTAGAGTAGAGAGGTAAGTGGTAGTGCTTTGTACAAGTGTGCACTGAACTCAAAGTTGCAGCCTCTAAGATATCTTTGGTTGGTACTCCTCTGAGGAAGGCTGCTGAAGTGGCTGCTGCTCTGGTAGAATGTGGTCTAATGCCCTTAGGCACTGATTTGCCATGCTGTGAGTAGCAGAAACGAAAGCAAATGGCCTATCCATTTTGAAATAGTCTGTTTTGAGACAGCCTTTCCTTGTGATCCTGCAGCATATGCCACTAAAAGTTGCTCAGTCTTTCTGAAAGCTTTAGTTCTGTCCAAGTAGAAGCGTAGCTGTCTGTGTATGTCCAAAGAATGCAGAAGTCTCTACCCCTTGTTCTGTGGGTTTGGATAAAATGTAGGCAAGTGAATGGTTCGATTAAGGGCCACACTGGACACCGCCTTAGGCATAAATGTAGGGTTCATCCTCAGAGAAACCCTGTCTTGATGGAAAATGATAAAAGGTTCCACAGCCATGAGTGTCTGTAACTCCGAAACTTGTCTTGCAGAGGTTATTGCTAGGAGCAGAGCTGTTTTCCAGGATAAGAATTTTATGTCAGCTGTTGAAGCTGGCTCAAAAGGAGGCAGTGTAAGTTTTTCCAAGACATAATTGAGGTCCCATGCAGGTACTGGTGCTCTCCTTGGAGGTCTTATGTTTTTGGCCCCTCTGAGGTACTGCCTTATTAAAGGATGAGAAAAGATAGGTGGTTCTGTATTGTAATGGCAGAGGCATGAATCTTAATTGATGAAAAGGATAGGCCTTTGTCCAGCATCTCAGTTAAATATTGTAAAATCTGAGGAATATTTGGTACAAACATGTCAATTCCTTGTTCCTGGTTCCAAGCACAGAATCTCTTCCATTTTTCTGCATAAGATTTTTTGGTACTGGGCCTCCTGGCCTCCAGGATAACATCCATTACAGCTTTGGAGAGAGGAGTGGTCTGAATGGCTACAGGTCCTGAGTTGGCTGTGCAGGATCTGATTGTTTTGTTGGGTCAGTAAGTGAGAAGTTTGAGGCAATGTCCAGGCTGGACCTTGAGACAAGTTCTTTAGGACTGGGTACCAGTGCTGGCGTTGCCAGTCTGGGGCAATCAGTATCATTTTTGGCTTCTCCTGTCGGACCTTTAGGAGTACCTTGGGGAGGAGAAGCAGTGGAGGAAAGGCATACACTGTTAGGTTTTTCCAGCTGAAGGATAGGGCATCCACTTTCCATGCTTGCTTGTGATAAATCCTCGTGCAGAATCTCTGTAGTTGGCAGTTGTGAGGGGAGGCAAATAGATCCATGTCTGGGCATCCCCATTGGGTTGTTATCATGCTGAAGACTTGTAGATCCAGTTTCCACTCGTGGGGATCCATGAGGTTTCTGCTTAGTTCGTCTGCCACAGTATTTATTTTTCCTGGCAGGAATTGTGCTTGCAGGTGAACTTGATAAGTCAATGCCATGTCCCACAAAGTCATGGCTTGTCTGCAGAGGGGGTAGAAATGTGTGCCTCCTTGCTTGTTTATGTACCACATGACTGTAGTATTGTCCGTCTTTATCAGTAGTTGTCCTGGATGAAGTAGATCCTTGAAAGCTGTCAGGGCATTATGAACAGCTAGCATCTCTTTTTGATTGATATGAAGATGCATCTGGCTTGAGGGCCATGTGCCCTGAATACATTTTCCTGCCATGTGAGCCCCCCAGGCATAATCTGATGCATCCGTTGTTAGTGTCTGCCTGGCTGTGGGTGAAGTGAATGGCTGTCCCTTGTTGTGGTGACAGGCCTGTGCCCACCATCGAAACTCCTGTTGCAGGCAGGGAATGAGGGTAATTAATGTTTGCAGGCTGTGGCAATGTTGAGTCCAAACACTTTTTAGATACCATTGTAGTTTCCTCATATGCAGTCTGGCATATGGAATTAGCAGAATGCAGGATGCCATGAAGCCCAAAGCCTGCAGAATTTTTCTTGCAGATAACTGGGTCTTTGTTGCCAATATTTTGAAGAAAGAAGTCAGTTGCCTTTGTTTGTCTGGCATGAGATAATCCATCTGGGCAGTTGTATTTAAGCTTGCACCCAGAAATATTATCTCTTGAGAGGGTACTAGTTTTGATTTATTTTTGTTTTCAGAAGATCTCATGACAATTGTGTTTTAACTAAAAAGAATAATTTTGTTGTATACAATTATACTGATATATCAACATCTCTGATGACTTTTTTGAGCTTTTTACAAAAGGGCTTCACTTTGTACCTTCACGTAGAGTTGACTTGTGTAATATTTTAGTTGATGTGAAGATTTCTGTTAAACGCTTGAATCTTGCTTTTTACTTTAAAGGTCAATCTCAGACTAATGAAGGGCTTTCTAGGCCTAGCACATTTAACCCACCCTTAAACTCGCTGTTAAAATTATTTGAAGGTTTGGTGGAGGCAGATTTAAGAGACTTTTGTTTGAATAGGTCTCACATACCATCGGTTAATTTTAGACCAGAACTTGGTCAGTTAATCAAGAGGCTTGGTGATGAAGACATTTGTGTGATGAAGCCAGATAAGGGTGGAGGCGTAGTTTTAATGTATAACATGATATACGACACCCACATTCACAATATGTTGCAGGATACTGAGCGTTATGAACTGGTTTCTAGGAATTAATTAAATTTAGCACATTCTAAAATTTCTTATTTACTCATGGATCATTTATTACAGGGTGTGATAAATGAAAAACTATATAATTATCTCTATGTTAGAAACCCAAGGATACCTGCAATTTTTGGAATTCCCAAGACACACAAGGGCTTAGACCCTTTGAACTTTAGACCTATTGTCTCAGGAGCTGCGGGAATAACAGAGCCCTTAGGAAAATTCATTGATTTTACCATCAACAAATTTGCTTTCACTTTACCTCATGTTTGCAAAGATTCATGGGACTTTCTCTCAGGCATCCAGCAAAATCTCTATAAACCAGAGCTTTTAATGGCCACTACTGACATAGTTGAATTATTCCCCAGTATCCCTCATGCTGTAGGGCTGGAATGGTTCAACAATATTCTAGCTGCTGAATCTGGGTTAGGGTCTAACACGATTGGTTTACTGGTTGAATTTATGGAGACTGTCCTAGAAAACAATTTCATCTATTTTAAGGGTGACACAAACAGAAAAAGGGTGTAGCAACGGGCACGGCTTGTGCTTCTAGTTATGCAAACATAGTGTTACACCACTGGGAAAACAAATTTGTTTTTTCCACGCATTGGGTTCAACATATCACCCACTATAAACGATACCTGGACGATATTTGTTTGTTATGGGATGGCTCTTTAGATCAATTCTTAGACTTTATGATTTACATCAATTCTACCACTCCCTTTCTGTCTTTTACTTACAAAGTAAATAATGATTATTTGCATTATCTTGATGTTGCCCTTCTTAAAGATGTCAGTAATGGTACTTTCCAATCTAAGATATATAGAAAAAACTCCTTTTCTAATTTCTACCTACATTTCAACAGTGGCCACCCCTTCCACCAGAAGAAGGGTATTGTGAAGGGTCAACTTATACGTGCTTCAAGGATGTGTAGCACAATGGAGTTTTTTCTTGAAGAGGTTAACTTGCTAAAGCAACTTTTTCATGAAAGGGGTTACCCAGCACACTTAGTAAGTAATTTGGCTGAGGAGGTTACAGCTGGTAGGGAGGCTATTTACTGCCCTCTGTTAGGTAAGGGGGCATCTGATGGCATTCTTTCAAAACCATCAGAACAGATTGAATACCAAAACAGTTTTGTGTATACCTTTTCTGGTGATTCCTTAAAAATTGAACAATCAATTAAAAAATATTGGCCAATTTTGGTACAACATGATGATTTCAAACAGATTGTTAAGGAGCATCCCCATTTTATTAGGAAAAGGGACACGAACCTCAAGGGTCTCTTTGAGATCAGACCTGGTGTGGACAATAAAAGGGTTTATTCGAAACTTGGAATGTATAAGTGTGGTTCATGTAAGCAATGCCCTTATGTGCATAACGACAGTTCGTTTTTCATTCCCTCTAGGAGGTTTAAATTCAGGGCTGAACACCATTACAACTGTGGTACGAAAGGAGTTGTCTATTTAGGTTTTTGTACTCAATGCTCCAGTTTTTACGTAGGTAAAACTGAGAGAACCCTTAGGAGAAGGATATATGAGCATCTTTATGATGTTTCCAAGAAAAAGGAAAACAATGCTTTTTTTAAGCATCTTAGCACATGCCCTAATATGCAACTTAATTTTTTAATCCTAGAGCAAGTCCTACATGACAGTAGAGGGGGTGATTGGGAAACCCGACTTGAATACAAGGAACTGTTGTGGCAGCTCAAGTTGAATGCAACTAAGCCTCCTGGTTTAAATGACAGTATTGGTATCATGAGTGTTTTGAAACTGAGGAGGACCAAGTTATGATTTTGTTCATTATAAAAAATTTTTTAGATGGGTTGTTCATTGCCAGTTACTTTGGACAACATTTTGTTTTGAGTGGATGTTTCAAACTTTGGTTAACTTTTCATATGATTAACAGAGGTCTTAGAAACCAATAGTTCTTAATAGATTTTTTAGACCTAAAAAGAATTTTTTTAGACTGTTTTTAAGTTTTTTAAGCTTGTTTGTAGCTTTATAAAACAGTCATACATGCTTTATTACGAGTTGTAATTTAAACATGTTTTTACATTATTTAGTACAATTTTGTGGGTTATTAGACACTGTATAATTTCACTGAATGAATGAATGAATGAATTGCTGTTGGCACTTTAACATCTGATTTGCATATTTTATTAGTTGCTATTTTAGTCACATAATTTGGGCTAGAAAGTACTTAAGCCTTGAATTTTTAATCATGGTTATCTTGAAAAAGCCTGGTATGCCTCCAGGCAAAAGCACTTGATGTGGAATTTTTTATCATTTCATTAAAACAGAGTTTTATTTAAGTCATTTTGAATTTTTTGTTCCTGTTGAGCCTTTGGATACATCATTTTGTTCTTGGTCTGGTTCGGATCTAATTTGGTTTAGGGTACTAGTTTTGATTTCTTTTTGTTTACTGTGTACCCTAGGCAAATTAGTAATCTTTTTACAAATGCCAGATGCTTTAGTAGAATGTCTTTGTTCTCTGCTTGAATAAGGCAGTCGTCCAAGTAAGGATATACTAGAACTCCTCTTTGCCTGCAAAATGCAATTACTGGTGCCAGGCATATTGTGAAGACCCTGGGGGCAGTAGATAAGCCAAAAGGCAGTGCAGAGAATTGGTAGTGCAGTGAGCCAGCTATGAATCTGAAGTATCTTCTGCAAGACTGTCTGATTGGGACATGCAGGTATGCCTCTTTTAGGTCCAAAGTTACGAGCTAAGCCTTCTTGCCCAGCATGGACAGTAGCTGCTGCAGAGTCAACATTTTGAATTTTGGAACGTCCAGAAATGTGTTTAGAATAGACAGGTCCAGTACTGGTCTCCAGGCTTTGTCCTTTCTGGACACCAAGAGAAGTCTCGAGTAAAATCCTTGTCCCTGCTCTTGTTGTGGTACTTGCTGAATGGCCCATGTCCATGAGGGATGAAACTTGTTTTTGTGCCTCTGCCCATTGATTGTGTGGCAGGTCTGGCATATCTTTTGCCCTTGGCAGGGTGTGAAAGTGGAACCTGTAGCCCTGAGACAATATATGTTCAAGACCCATTTGTCCTGGGTAATCATGTGCCAATTTGGTGAAACAAGTGCTAGTTTTCCCCCTAAGGGGGCTGCCAAAAGATAAGTGCTTGGTTCTGGCAGGGGAAAGTCAATGGGACTGTTTCCTGTATGGTTGTGATTTGTCTTCTCCGCTTTTGGAGGAAGAAGCACCCCATTGTTTAGGCCTGTATGAGCCTTGGGGCTGGGATCTGCCTCTGGGGCGTCTGTATCTGCCTCTTTGTGGCCTGTCTGACACTGGAAAGGACCAATTCTTTGTAGGCCAGTTTCTGCTAAATCTGCGTGGCTGTACCTGTAGGAAATCCTTAACTGTCTGCATGGATTTCGCTTTATCCTCCATTTTCTTCAACACCTCTTCTGCCTTAACACCAAACAAAGTATCATGCTGTAATGGAGCATCCAATAATTTTGCTTTAATATGATCAGGCAGATTCTGTTCCTTTAACCAAGTATGCCCTCTAATGACAGAACCCGTAACAGCGGCCCTGCAAGAGGCCTCTAGTGAATCAAAACCACATTGCAAAGTATACTTTCCCACTTGTTCAGCAGCATGCAATAAATCCTGCATTTCATTGTTATCAGAACTTTCAGAATTTGTAAACATTTTCTGTTTAAGCAGTGACATTAAGTAGTGCTATTTAAGCATATGAAACTGACAATTTAAAGCCCTTACAGCCAAGGTAGCAGAAGTGTAAACTTTTTTCCCCCATCTGTCCAGTGCCCTAGAATTCCTATCAGAGGGGACAGTGGAAGCCTTGACACCTTTGGGACCCTGAGATATAGTTTCTGGGTCAGCAGCAGGGTTTTTATATAGAAATTTATGAGAGTCTGGAACCCTGTAGTATCTGTCTGGCTTAGCAGGTGCAGGGGGTAAAGAGTCAGGACACAGGCTCTGAAAATACACCATCTACAATGTCTAGAACAGGTGGAATAGCAAGAGGTCTGTGCTGAGGTAGCAAAAGAAAGTCTCTGAGCCTTTTCTTAGATTCTGAGTAATCTTGGCTCTCCCAGTGAAAATGCTCCCTCATGGTATGTAGGGTTTCCCCAAAAGAATAATCCTCAGGAGGAGAGGCTGAAGGAATAGATTCCTCAGCATCAGAATCCTCATAGGGAGGAAAAGAGTAACCCTGTTCAGAAGAGGAGTCAGAGAAAATTGAAACCTGATCAGAAGAGTCATATTCTGTCTCTTGCCTAAGACTCTTATCAGGAGGAGGATGGGAACCCCTGATCAAAGTAATTAGGTCTTCGGCCATTTTAAGCATCTGTTTCTTAGGCATGGAAGTCTGTCCAGGAGAATGCTGTACTTGTTTCTTTGTCTTTAGAGCTGTTTTAGCCTTTGTCTTTGAAGCTGAGGTTGGCTAGACATATAATTGTGTAGGTCTGAAAACACCCTCAGAAGTCGATGCCTGCTCAGTAGCTCCGGACCCATCTGAGGGAATAGTTTCTGAGAGTCCAATACCTTGAGTATCCAGAGGCCTAGTCAGCTCCACGTGGGAGTTGGAAGTGGCCTGTGGCTCTGAGGTAGCGGGCGTCAGGGGCTGCGAAAGCGCCTCACTGAGAACTGGCAACTGGCCTAGCGGGGGCTTCGTCGTCGGTTTTGGACTTCGGATGCCTGTCCTTTTCCTTGCACTTTTTATAAACTCCGGTCGCCGGCTGTTCCAACGGCATTATATAATTAAACCTTTGGCCAAAGTAATGAAAGGCAAAATCGTACCAACGCTTAACAGTGCGTTGGTTAAATCTAGCACAAAACCGACAGCTAGCAACGTCGTGATCAGGGCCTAGGCAAGGAATACAGTAAGAATGAAAATCCTTATGAGGTATTTGCTTCCCACAAGAAATACAATTGTTAACTTTTTCTGACATCGGTCTGGAGCAAGAAAAAAGTTTCCCCAACGGGGTACTTAGCTTTAATGAAGACTTTGGATCTGAAATTCGATTTTGAAAATCTCAGGAGTCGGCCGACCAGCACTTGCAAACTGCTTTTGCTTCGGGCACTGCGCAGCAAGAAAGGCTGAAGAAATGGCATCGGCTGCATCTTTTATACCCCTGGCTCACTGACATCAGGGAAGAGGTGACAGCAACCGACACCGGACCAAGACTTTGGAATTCAGACTGACTGCGGGTAGCCTGCCAGCAGGATAACCCAAGAGTAATGACTGCAACAGTGAAACATGATGAACGTCTGCCTCATCAGTCTGCCCACATCCTTGGAGATAAGACTTTGGGAAGACCTGGAGGAAGTGGAAGAGGGGGGGTTTTGGAGATTTCCTGGGTGAATGGAAGGGAGACCTCCTAGACAGTTTGATTGGTGACGAGCTGTGGGCCGAAACAGAAATCAGGACTGCTACAGAAGTAGCACTTGGCCCCAAAGCCATGGCGGATGATCAGGGCAAAGGGAAGGTGATAGCAGCAAAGGACCCCAGGTCAGAGTGGGTCATCTCCGAGACTCTCAAAACCTTCTTGGGTGGCTCAGAGGAGGACCTTGTGGGACAGCGCAGGACCCCAGGTCAGAGTGGGTCATCTCCGAGACTCTCAAAACCTTCTTGGGTGGCTCAGAGGAGGACCTCGTGGGACAGCGCTTCCTGCTCTCTTGGGCCTCCTGGGACTTTTTGGAGGGGAGTTCAGCTCCCCAAAGTGGAAGGGACAGCCGAAGAGGAGGATGGATGTAGCAAACCCTTAAGGATAAGCTTGTTCCTCCTATCCGTCAAAGCCCTATGCACATGTCAAAGTGGGTGTCCAGTGGGCAGCCTCAAAGCAGTAAACACACTCCCTGTGGGCATCAGACAGTGGATCTTATGCCCACAGAAGTGCATGTCTTCATACCAAGCGTTTTTTTGTCAGCCATACAGAAAAGGACTAAAGGCAAAGAAATGAGTTTTTTTTTTTTTTTCACTAGAAAGAGGAAAAGAAAATTATTGCATGAGAAAACCTGATTAAGAACAAAAACGAAAGGCAGAATAAACTACCTGCAGGTAAGGAAAAATAAAGTAGGGAGGTAGAAGAAAAAGAAGTTATGTCTTACCATGATGTTCCATCTGTATTGTTGATCCTCGTTCAGTCATTACGCATGAGTATCGGTTCCGACCTCAGAACTGAGCCGGCCATTTTCCAAGCTCCCGTCAGCTTCAAACTCTCTAGCTAAACTCTTACCCACAATCCCCCTCTCCCTGTTACCTCAGATTGAGTTTGCAAGTCAAAGAAGGTAGAGGCTACCTCTGGTCAAATAACCTAAAAGAACCGGATGGTGAGATCCACTAGAAACCACAGGAGGGGGAAAGAGGGAGGGTCGGAATGGCTGAACGAGGACCAACAATACAGATGGAACGTTATGGTAAGACATAACTTCTTTATCTGATATTGTTAATCCTCGTTCATTCCTTACGCATGGGACAGAGTCCCCAACTACCTCTATTCCTGGGAGGCTCTCATGGAAGGACATTCCTGAGCACCACAGAACCAAAAAATGCTCTTCCCCCTGGAGGCCAAGTCCAATTTGTAATGATTGATGAAGGTATGAGGCGTAGCCCAAGTTGCAGCTGCACAGATGTCATGTAAGGAAGCTCTGGCATGGAAGGCAGCAGAAGTTGCCACCAACCTTGTTGAATGAGCTTTCATGGTAGTAGGCAACAAGATATTGCGTTGTGTATAAATGATGGTCACACAGTCCTTCAACCATCTAGCTAATGTGACCTTAGCAACAGCAGATCCTAATCTAGGCCCAGAAAAGGCCAAAAATAACTGGTCAGATTTACGAAAGGGCCTAGTCCTGTTTAAGTAAAAATGGATTTGCCTGTGGATATCTAGGGTATGTAGGCAATACTCTCCTCTGTTTAAATGACTGGGAAAGAAAACTGGCAGTTCAATGGCTTGATTAATGGACATTTCAGAGATCACTTTAGATAGAAATGATGGATTAGTTCTCAGAGACACTCTATCTCTATGAAAAATCAAGCATGGACTCTTGATACATAAAGCTTGAAGCTCAGAAATACGTCTGGCAGAAGTAATGGCGACCAAAAACAAAGTTTTCCATGACAAATACTTGAGGTCGCAAGAGGAGGCTGGTTCAAAAGGTGGCATTGTCAGAGCTTGTAGAACTAATGATAAGTCCCATGGTTGAATAGGTTCTCTAAAAGGTGGCTTCAGATGAGTCACACCTTTTATGAAGGTCTTGCACAATTTGTGGGACATAAGAGAGGAATCTTGGACACCCTCATGAAAATTAGAAATTGCAGCCAAATGAACTCTAATGGTAGAGTCTGATAGACCCGATTGAAAAAGGTCGGCCAGATAGTCTAGTATTATCGACACCGGTGCTGAGAAGGGATCTACTTGTTTATCTTTCAGCCAACAGATAAATCTTTTCCACTTTCTCAGATAAGTAATTCTAGTGGAAGACTTATGAGATGCAATGAGAATATCACGTACTGGTAAAGAAAGATCATTCTGCCTGGCAATCAAGGGAATTGGAGTAGCCAAGCCATGAGCTTCAGGCTGTTCAAGCTGGGATGAATCAGGTTCTGTGGATGTGAGATCAACTTCAGGTTTGGATGGAGAATCCATGGTCGATCTAGTAGGTGAGGCCAAAGGAAGGGGAACCAAATCTGTCGAGGCCAATATGGTGCTATGAGGATCACCTTGCTCTTCAACCGACGGGCTTTCTTCAGAAACTGGGGAATGAAGGGAAAGGGTGGAAATGCGTAAAGAAGACCCGAGGGCTAATCGTGGACTAGAGCGTCCTTGTGTGACTGTCCCGGAGGGAGAATCAGGGCAAAGTAGTTGCTGCATTTGTAGTTGGTCGGGGATGCAAAAAGGCTGCAGCAAGGACGGCCCCAGCGGTGGAAGATCTCCGTTGCTATCAAGAGAATCAGGGACCACTCGTGAGGTTGAAGAATGCACCTGCTGAGTCTGTCTGCTATCACGTTGGAACTCCCGGGAATGTGTGTTGCTAGAAGAAAATGGCTTGATTAATGGACATTTCAGAGATCACTTTAGATAGAAATGATGGATTAGTTCTCAAAGACACTCTATCTCTATGAAAAATGGCAGCCATCGCCCACTGCCATATCCTCATGGCCTCTCGACAAAGGGGGTAAGATTTGGTTGCACCTTGCTTGTTGATGTACCAAACCACCGCCATGTTGTCTGATTGAATCGCAATTGTCCCAGATGGCAGCAGGGGATGGAATGCTTGCAATGCCAGAAGCACCGTCCTCAGCTCTAGAACATTTATATGCAGATGGGCCTCCAGTTCGGACGAAGTGCCTTGGACTGTCTGTCCCTGACATAGTCCCCCACCCCATCAGGGAGGTGTCCGTGGTCACTATGGCCTTGGGTTGCTGGGGGAGAAGGGGCGAGACCATTGTGACAGACTGTGTGTCATCCACCAATTTAAATCCTATTTGCACCTGTGAGTTACTCGAATCAGGGCTGAAAGAGGATGCTGAAAAGGATACCACTGGATGGGCAGTAGCCATTGTAGAAGTCTCATGTGAAACCTGGCCAGGGGAACAATGGTGATGGAGGCTGCCATGGAACCCAACAGCTGTAGAACCAAGTAAGCCGTGGATTTCTCCCTTGAAAGGATTGGAATCAGTTGTTGCTTTATCCTTAAAATTCTGTGCTCTGGAATAGCAGCTCTGCAGTTCTTTGTGTCCAAGATAATCCCTAAGAATTCTGTCGACTGAGATAGGGTGAGATTGGATTTTTGCCAGTTTATGGTTATGCCTAGCCTTTGAGCAGCCAGGAGAAAGTATGCCAGGGCTTCTTCGAGTAGATGTCTGGTGGGGGCGGAAATGAGCCAGTTGTCTAGGTATGGAAACACCTGGAATCCTTGAAGTCGCAAATGAGCTGTGACAACTGCCATGCACTTTGTGAACACTCTGGGGGATGTAGAGAGTCCGAAGGGCAGTACTCTGAACTGGTAGTGACTGGCTCCTGCATGGAAGCGCAGAAATCTTCTTGATGGCCTGTCCACTTTTATGTGGTAGTACGCATCTTGAAGATCTATCGAGCACATCCAATCGTCTTTTTCCAAAAGCGGGAGGACAGACTATATTGTGAACATCCGGAATTTTTGTACTCTCACAAACTTGTTTAATACAGAGATCCAAAATTGGTCTCCAGTCCCTGGTTTTCATTGGCACCAAAAATAGTCTTGAGTAGAATCTGGATCCTATCTGGTCTGAAGGGACTATTTGGATGACTCTCTTTCTTAGCAGCTTTTCTATCTCTAGTGCTGCTTCTTCCCTTTGACTGGGTGGAACGCTGGGAAGGTTTTTTGAAGGGGCAGGACAAAGATCAAAGGGGATATGATAACTTCTGGTTATAATCCTTTGTACTCAAGAATCAGTGGTGATGGTTAGCCAGGCAGAAGGGTACAAGGAGAAATGTCCCCCAACCACCTCCAGAGGAAAGGTGTTGGGCCTCTCTTCAGGAGCGCTGGTAGGACTGACCAGGGAAGGAATCCCTGGAACCCTGGTTACGCGGAGCCCCTCTGCCCCGAAAGAAGTGTCTTCCCTGTGAGTTTCCTCTTCTGCCTCTAGGGGAGAACTTGGCCTGTGTGTCACGGAAAGGACCCTGAGATTTCTTGAACCATATCTTCCCACTCTTTTGGTTTTGTGAGAAAGCACGTTGAGGGGAAGAATAACGGACACCTACAGCAGAAAGGGTCTTACCGTCCTGTTCACATCTGGCCAGTGTGCTTTTAACTTTGGGCTCAAACAATGAGGAGGCCTCAATGGAAACGTTAAGAAAGGGAGCCTTAAAGGGTTCAGCGAAATTGCACAAGCGCATTCAGGCGTGTCGTCTCAAGACCACAGCTGAACCCACTGCTCTAGCTGCTCCTTCTGATGCGCGAGATATCAGTCGCATAGAGGAGTTAGATATTGATTCAATGGTAGCCAGCTGAGATGCCACTTTGTCACAGACCTCATCAGACACAGCACCAGCCAAGGTTTCAGAGAGCTCAGAAATCAGATCCCTTTGAAGCCTGGTAAAGTGTGCCACATAATTCAGGGACCGAATAGTAAAGGTTGCTGATGCAAAGGTGCACTTCCCTATCCTGTCCAGAGCCCGAGACTGTGGCCACCACCGCCAAAGCATCCACAGGAAGACCTTTGGACCAATGAGGATCCGAAGCAGGAGGGGACAAAATCTTATCTGGCCTCCGGGGAATAGCTTAGACGTTATCAGGAGCCTTCCGAGCACGCTGCACGATAAGCTGGACAAGTTCATCGGCAAGTGGAGTAACCCAGGAGGTAGGGGGCCAGGCGCGAAAGGCCTCCAGGAACACAGATTCCTCAGAGGTCAGATTAGAGGACTGCCAGTCACCTCTCTGTTTCAGGATTTCGAGGATATCACCAAAGGATAACTCAGAGGGTGACCGGGGGGATCCTTCCCCCTCATCAAAATCTGTGTCTTCAGTGAGGGACCATGCTGTGGAGTCCATGTGCTTCCTCTTACACAAACTTTTCCGGTGGACCTCCTCAACAAGAGAAGCTGGAGAAGACAGCAGAAAAGGGGACTCCTGTGGGAATAAGTCCTGAGGCCCTTGCACCCGGTGTCCGCTAGGTGCGACTTGTGAAACCAGTGTAACAGAGGAGGGATCAGGTATAGACAGTCCAGTATCGGCAGCAGCAGAGAAAGCCTTCTCCATCAGTTGGACGGCTGGTTCACCTGAAGAGGACTGAATGTCTAGGACAGGGGTCACCCCTCCCCCAAGTGTCTCAGCCTGCCGACCCAGAGTCCCTGGATGGCTGTGGAGCAGCAAACTATGCATGTCACAACTGACATCTTGGGTCATAGCAAAACTTTCCTGCCATGTAGGCAACTGCGGTTCCTTAGTGAGATCCATAAAGGGGATTGCAGAAGGGGAAGACTCTGCTATACCCATGGACCTCAAAGGCAATGAAGGAGGAGAATAAGAAGGGGTCTTTAGAGACAGGTGATCACCTCCCAAGGAAGGATAGTTCCTGAGGGGTGGGATACCTCTGGCCAAGAACACCTGATCCACAAGACGCAACACATCATGTTCAGAAAGGCTTCTAGTGCACCTCACGGAGACTGAGGGAGACACAGGCCTGTCCACAGAAGTGGCAAACTTGGTGCCCATCTCATCAGTCTGCACCGAGGTCAATGGTGCCGAGAGAGACTGGACTACGAGTGTCTGCACCGAAGAAGTCATCGGTACCGAGGTCATGGTCCTCACCGACACAGGGATCGGTTCCGAAGTGGTTGTCGGCACCGAAGCTGGAACTGACAAAACTGGAGTCAACAATAAAGGCGTCGGTTCCGAGGACGATGTCGGAACAGACGTGGTCAAGGTCTGCGCCGACTGAACGGCCAGTTCCGATACAGTGGTAATAGTCTGAACTGAGGAGCCCCTCAGTGCCGATATAGTGAAGGCTGCAGGAGAAGATGGAGCCGAGATCACTAATGCATCCGAAGGCCTCAGTGCCGAAGGTCTAGGCACCGAAAGCACTGGGGCTGACTGAGTGAACTCCGGAGTCGAAACTTTAGCCTTTTTAGGTTTTGGTTGGCGGGAGTCCCCAGCAGGGGACAAAGGCAAAGATTTAGCCTTGGTAAGAACATCCAAGATTTTCTTATGGGCTCTAGGAGGGGTTGAGGCCGCCGACCCAGAAATAACCTCTGAAAAGGGAGATTTAAGAAGTCCCTTCAGCAACGGCTTGTTTTTCCTTTCCAACAAAGTTCTATTAGAAATGTTTTCACAGATAGTACAGGGCGGGTCAATAGACAAGTGGGACGCCCCAAACAATAAACGCACAAAGAGTGTGCATCAGAAGTAGATAGTTTGTGTCCACAAACAGAAAACCATTTTAACCCCGAACTACCCTTTCTTATCTGCCATGACAGAAAAGTAATTAATAGAAAGGGGTACCAGCAATGGTACAAAAGAATACCCGAAGGTATGAAATAAAGGGAAGGATTACCAGCGATGGTAAAGAGAGAATACATCCCAGTAAGAAGGTAGAGAAAAGAGCAGAAAATCCTGAAGAAAATATGTACGCTAGATGCGATAGTGGTAAGAGATAATGAAATAGAAACTTTTCTGACAGAAAAGTAATATGAAAGACTATTAAACAACAAATAACTGTACTTAGCTCAGGAGAAGCAGCTTGACATGACCGAATGGCAACGCAACAAACGAAAACTGGGGTAACAGGGAGAGGGGGATTGTGGGTAAGAGTTTAGCTCGAGAGTTTGAAGCTGACGCGAGCTTGGAAAATGGCCGGCTCGGTTCCGAGGTCGGAACCGATACCCATGTGTAAGGAATGAACGAGGATTAACAATATCAGATGAGAATAGTACAAACAAATAAGAACACAACACTCGCAACTCAAAAACATTTGCAGAGGAGGTCTGAGCCCAGGAACCTTGCTGCTGAACAAATACGTGGCAAACGAGATCTGAGGTAGTGTGGTGCAGCAGGGAATTATGGGTAGAAGGAAGGCACTCAAGTCTATAATCTCAAGTTTGGAGAGTGGCCGGTTGGTTCCTAGAGTCAGAACAGAAACTCACAGGTTAATGATAATGAAGATGACAACATCAGATCAGTACTTAACTAATCTCACTACATTTTCCAGACTGATCTAAA
Organism: Protopterus annectens; assembly: GCF_019279795.1. Classification (NCBI taxonomy): domain Eukaryota; kingdom Metazoa; phylum Chordata; order Ceratodontiformes; family Protopteridae; genus Protopterus; species Protopterus annectens. Next base: position 1,411,315,488 of record NC_056743.1, read on the forward strand.
GAATTTACTATTCCCTGGTCACTTGCTTACTACAGCAAGACAAGATGAAGTTGGTGAGGTGCCCCTCTTTGTCAGGTTCCAAAAAAGACTGCTCTAAGTCTTCAGTCTCATCTAGTATTAAAACATCCTTTTGTCCCGGATTACAGAATGACAATCACATATATCTGGTCATCTGACTTTGGTTCCCATACTAACCCCCCTTACTAGAAGCTGCCAGGATTTAGCACATATGTGTCAATAATACATACATACATATAGGGCTTTTCTAAGATCTGTTGCAGCTTCTGGAAGTCATAAAATCATTTCAACATTTCCACCCTTCCAGGGTAGCAATTAATTTCCTGCCAGAGACAATACAGCTGGATTCCTAGTCCTTGCTTTCCCAGACATTTTGTCTCTGGCTGCAATCAGAACTGTAAGATACAATCTTTATGGCCTAAATTAAATAATTTAATTTCAAACTATTTTTCAAAGTCAGCTGGTGCTGAGCTTAACTCTTCTCTTCCAGTATCCTCTATTACAATATTAATTTCAACAGTTATAATACAGTCGGACATACAGGTGTATTTCTTTACTGTCCAGCAGGACACACTGTTGGTACATTTTAATACAAGCAGCTATACAAATACATTTTTCAACACAAACATCTGTTCCAATAAGTTTGATATACAAATGACATATAATTCTTTACAAAACTCCAGCTAGCTATGCTGGCATATGTTACATATCCACTGCCCTATTTCTCCTAGCATAGCTGGCAATTTCTAGTAGAAGAACTACTGAATATAGTTCTAACACGCAATTATATCACCTTTAAAAATAATTTCTTTCACCAAAAGAGCGGAGTGGCTATGGGCTCACCTTGTGGGTCAAGCTTCGCTAATTTGGTTATGAGTTATTGGGAAAAGAATTTTGTATTTGGTAATGAACACATCAATTCCCAAATCACCTATTATACCCGATATCTAGATGATATATTTATTCTATTGAAAGGAGACCTTAATTTGGCAGAAGATCTTGTTAAATATTTTAACACTAGTACTGATTTCCTTCATTTTACATTCAATTTTGAGGCAAAACAGATTGCCTATTTGGATGTGCTCCTAACTAAAAACAATCAAGATAAAAAACATGAAACTAAGATATATAGAAAACCATCCTATTCTAACACCTTCCTACGTTTTTCCAGTGCTCACCCTATGTTTCAAAAAAAGTCCATGGTGAAAGGACAGTTAGTAAGGGCTGCACGGATGATTACAAGAGATGATGATTTTTATGAGGAATGTAGGAACTTAAAGGACATATTCCTTAGAAGAGCATACCCAACAGAATTCTTAGATAATATACTAGATGAAATCTATGATAAGAGACATAGAGGTATTTACAAACCAGTTGTTAAAGGACTTAGTGAAATACAAATCTCGGAGACATAAATTAATGTATTAGAGAATTCCCTTTGCGATACAGCAAATTTAATAATTAATGGTAAGGAGAAAAGAATAACGCCTCCCTTTGAATATAGCTTGATTCTAACTTTCAATTTTTATTTTTATTTTATAAAGGGAATTGTATCCAAGAATTGCAATATTATAAGTGAAAACAAGGAATTAGTAGATAAAGTAGGTAAAGCACCAAGATTTACTTTAAGAAGAGACAGAAATTTCAAGCAATTACTGGAGGGCATTAACAATACCAAACATAAGGTTATTAATAAAGGAATACCAAACATAAGGTTATTAATAAAGGAATGCACAGCTGTGGTTCCTGTCCTTATTGTAAATTCATTTTAGTGAGTAATTTTATTACTATTAATAATTTTGATATAAAAAGTAAGTATAGAAATAATTGTAATTCCAAGTCATTTACTTAGCCACATGCCAGTTTTGCCCATGTTATTATGTAGGTAAAACTGTTCGTAGATTAAGAGACAGAATCTACGAACACATTTAGAACATAAAAAAATCTAAATTAGATAATGCATTGGCTAAGCCCGCACATACTTTTAAATTTTGGGTGTTAGATCAATTAATACCCAATATTAGGGGTGGCCCTATAGAAATTGAATTAGAGAAGCTAGAACTACTTTGGCAGATTAGATTCTATTCATATAATTGGCCAGGTTTAAATGACATGTGTTCTATAATGGCTTTATTAAAACTTAAAAGCCTTAGTAGATAGGAATTCTATAGGTTTAATGTTATATGGTAGTACTATTATTAATTTATTAACTTTTTTAATTCATCTATTTATTCACTTATTAATTTTTCATTTATACATAGACATTTAGATCTTAGTTTATGTTTGTTATAAGTGATTTATAAAATTTTGTTGCCGCTATAATATTTGTAATATAGTTATTTAGTTATTTTTAATATAGTTTTTACAAGTGGATTACACTAATATGTTTTGGTATATTTGTGCTGCATTTAATATTCGTAATACAGTGCTTTAACTTTATTATATAGTAAGCTTTTTTGATTTAGTAATATGTCTTTAATGAGTTTAGAATTTTAATTGATGTACCAGCTGACTTCAAGCTTCTGGTATTTATATAGCACTTTAATTCTCTGTTCCCTTTTCTGATGAAGTTCGTACATGCTACGTACGAAAAGCGCTTTAGCTAATACAATAAACGGATTATTTTTATTGCTTGCCATTTGTTTATTTTTGGAACTACTGGACGTAGACAGGCATGATGAAACAGCCTAGAAATGTACCTTCACTGAAGTCTAGGCAAAATCTGAATAGAACAGTTCAGACAAATGCTGGAGACAGCCAGTGCAAGATATTCATCACCAGGAAAACGCCCTGTGCTCATCTACCAGCTGTAAGCACTGGTTCCTCCTTTGGCATCAGAGGGAAAATCTTTTCAATTCTCTCAGTTCTTTGTGCTTGGCCTTTTAGCATCCTATATGATCTTTACACATACTCAGAGACATGGCCAAAAGAGCTGCCGGGTCTCATCTTCCCAGTTGCTAGTCTGAATTTAGGCCATTTAAATTATGTTTGGGACACTCTACACTGCATCAAGAGGTTCACATTAACCAATAGCAATAAAAGTTTTTTCCTTGCCATCTGAATCAGGTAGGAGGAAGTACAGCTAAGTTACCAACCTGCCATAACTGTAAATGTTAGACTGCGACAACTACTGCAGTCATCATCTTCGTGAACTCTGTCACAGGCTGAAATCTTATATCCAGCCAGACTGTAACAGCTGAACTTTATTCCCTCGGCCAGGTTAATGTTACCTTCACTTCAGACACCCCCCAAATACCTGATATAAAGGTGGCACCACCCAAACCATCTTCTGTTCCTTCTTGCCTTCTCAACAAGGAATAGCAAGTTGCCTCAGCGTCCTTGCATGTCTAAGTCCCATACAACCAAGACAGCAGGGCCTGACTAGGGTACAAGATTCCTACCATTCCTGAATATCCTAAACAACATCAAAGCTAGAAGGAAACCAGCAAGGCTAAAAAAAAAAAAAAAAAAAACAGAGAGAGAGAAAAGGAAGGCATACCCCAGCCTGGCCCAAAAATGGCCAGAAAACAGAGGTGATGGGACGATGGACTTGTGGCTGCAACACTAAACGCACGCGACATTCTTCAGTTATGGCTGGTTGGTAAAACAATTGTACTATGCTCTTTGTGTGGGGTATTGTTGCAGTCATCCTATAGAAAATTCCCAAAACTGACCCCAGTACAGCCTGAGGAGATGGCTACTGAGACAGTCAGGAAGGCAGCATGCTTCACAGGATAGCAGAGTTGAACCCTGTGCTAAACATGGAGAAAAAAGTCCTATTTGTAATGTTTGTAAAGCATATGGACTAAGGACTAGATACAGTTGCCTCCAAAATATCCCAAGCACCAACCCATTTTAGAAAGGAAGTGGTAGCAGCAATGGCCCTATCACAAACAGCTATAATTTTCCCTTGTAAAGGCATGAGTTTTGCATTAGAAAACAACAAAACTGGCTATACATTTGGAAACAGTTTGCTTTGTAACAGGTGATCCCTTCTTATTTTCAACAAAAGCCACAAATAGTTGCTCAAATTTTCTGATACATCAGTCCTCTTTCACTGGCTGTTATGAGTAAGCCCAAAATTATTATTTTGTGAAATCACAACCCTTCAACTATTTAAATTTATTGGCCATCCCACTGTATTCCATTGAGTCAGAAAACAAAAAGGTCAATCCACTTTCAATCTATCTTGCTCTTTTAAAATTAGTGGCTCTTCACTTAACTGAAACTTTAGTTACTCCCTTTTCATATCTAACTGCTTAATGCACACTGCAGTGCTTATAATATTAACCCATTTTTTTCCATCTTACCTTTAAACATTTACTGCAAGACCACCAGTTATTGAAGAGCCCACATTCTGACTCAGTAGTCATACTGGGATCAGTGATTCTGTTTTCTCCTGATGTGATAAGGAGCACAGGGACATTATTTCCCTGAGACTGCTGATGACCAGAAAGCCTAATAAATGCTTCATAGGTGACAGCTTGGAATTTGTGCTTATATTCTGCTCCTGGTGAGAGAAGGAGCAGAGTGCACCAATCCCAGACCGTTTCTGGTTGGGTAGTGAGTATCTCTGCTTAATGTTCCTGATTGGTCTGGTTGCTATTCAAGGCATCTACCAGGAAAATGTTAGAACCAGCCTACAGACCCCTTGCATCATCTGGGACTATACCGTATATCACCAAACAGACTGTGGCCTGCTTCTCATCTTGGGATTGGTACTAACGTTTTGCTTCTGATGAGAGAAGAAGCAAATGAGCATTGTATCCAAGCAGAGTGAAGATGTGGTGAGACCAACACAAGTAGTAGCTGGACAGTAACCATTCATGTGACTCCCCTCTTTTCATCATTCTTGAAAAGCTAATTCTTTGTTTTCAGTAAGTACTGCTTGATTTGTTTCTAACTTCACAATATAGTACAGTTGTGTACACGTACCATAAATGTAGATGTTCGAGTGTATTCACTGTTGCAGTCATTACATTTGGGTAATCCTGCTGGCAGGTTGCCCTCAGTCGGCCTGAATTCCAAATTCTTAGGTCCTGTGTTGGCTGCTGTCACCCCTTCCCTGACGTCAGGTCGTCAGGGGTATAAAAGAAGCAGCCGACGCCATTTTCTTCAGTTTTTCTTGCCCCATATGTCAGGTGCCCCCTAAAAGGGCAGCCAAAATTTATATATATATATATATATATATATATATATATATATATATATATATATATATATATATATATATAAACACATGCACCAATATAAACTTTACCTTGATCTACAAGCAAATACACCACATAGGTTGTGTAAGTCAGAGAAGGAAAGAAAAGTTCCAGCAGAAAAAAGGGGGATGGCGGGTGGGTAATCTGGACTGCAACAGTGAATACACTTGAACATCTAGATTTATGGTAAGTGTACACAACTGTACTATGTTCTTCGTGTTTCACTGTTGCAGTCATTACATTTGGGTAGAGTCCCAAAGCTATGGTTGGGAGGATGGAGCTAAACAGCATTAGGAGCGGCTATGAGGCCCTGCAGAACGGCAGTGGCAAAGCCTGCCCTGGATTTAAAGTAGAGAGGCAGATGATAGTGCTTTGTAAAGGTGTGCACTGAACTCCAAGTAGCAGCCTCTAAAATGTCTTTGGTTGGTACTCCCCTGAAAAAGGCTGCTGAAGTGGCTGCAGCTCTGGTTGAATGTGGCCTAATGCCCTTAGGCACTGGCTTGCCATGGTGTAAATAGCAGAAACGAATGAAGTGGCCTATCCACTTTGAAATAGTCTGCTTTGAGATAGCCTTTCCTTGTGATCTTGCAGCATATGCCACTAGTAATTGCTCTGTCTTCCTGAATACTTTGGTTCTGTTCAAGTAGAATCTAAGCTGTCTGTGTACATCCAGAGAATGCAGAATTCTCTCTCCCTTGTTCTGTGGATTTGGATAAAAAGTTGGCAGATGAACAGTTTGGTTAAGAGCCACACTGGACACCACCTTAGGCATAAAGGTTGGGCTTGTCCTCAGAGAGACCCTGTCTGGATAAAAAATGATAAAAGGTTCCACAGCCATGAGTGCCTGTAGCTCTGAAACTCATCTTGCAGAAGTTATTGCTAGGAGCAGAACTGTTTTCCAAAATAAAAACTTTATATCAGCAGTAGTAGCTGGCTCAAAAGGAGGCAGGGTGAGTTTTTCCAAGACATAGTTGAGGTCCCATGCAGGTATTGGTGATCTCCTTGGAGGCCTTAAATTTTTGGCTCCTCTGAGGTACTGCTTTAATAAAGGATGAGAAAAGATTGGTGGCTCTGTATTGTAATGAGCCAAAATGGCAGAGGCATGAATTTTAATTGATGAGAAAGATAGGCCTTTGTCCAGCATCTCAGTTAAGTATTGCAAAATCTGAGGAATATTTGGTGCAGCTGTATCAGTTCCTTGTGCCTGGTTCCAAGCACAGAATCTCTTCCATTTCCCAGCATACGATTTTCTAGCACTAGGCCTTCTGGCTTCCAAAATGACATCCATCACAGCTTTACTGAGAGGTGTGTTTTGTATGACTACATTATCCGCCATGCTGCAAGGTTTAAAGTACTGAGTTGGCTGTGCAGGATCCGATTGTTTTGCTGGGACAGTTGATGCAGTATTTGAGGTAAGGTCCAAGCTGGGCAGTGAGACAAGTTCCTTAGGATTGGATACCAGTACTAGCGGGGCCAGTCTGGGACAATCAGTATCATCTTTGGCTTCTCCTGTCTGACCTTTAGGAGTACCTTGGGGAGGAGAGGCAGTGGAGGAAAGGCATATACTGATAGGTTTTTCCAGCTGAAAGATAGGGCGTCCACTTTCAATGCTTGTCTGTGATAAGTCCTTGTGCAGAATCTTTTTAGTTGGTAGTTGTGAGGGGAGGCAAATAGATCTATGTCCGGGCATCCCCATTTCCTTGTTATCATGCTGAAGACTTGTGGATCCAGCTGCCACTCGTGGGGATCCATGAGGTTTCTGCTTAGTTCATCTGCCAGAGTGTTTTCCTTTCCTGGCAGGAATTGTGCCTGCAGATGTACTTGGAAAGTCAATGCTGTGCCCCAAAGTCATGGTTAGTCTGCAAAGGGGGTAAGAATGTGTGCCCCCTTGCTTGTTTATATACCACATGACCGTGGTGTTGTCTGTCTATCAGTAGTTGTCCTGGATGAAGTAGGTCCTTGAAGGCTGTCAGGGCATTTTGAACAGCTAGCATCTCTTTTTGACTGATATGTAGATGCATTTGGTTTGAGGCCTATGTGCCCTGAATGCATCCTCCTGCCATGTGGGCCCAGCAGGCATAATCTGATGCATCCGTTGTTAGTGTCTGCCTGGCTGCGGGTAATGTGAATGGCTCTCCCTTGTTCTGGTGCCAAGCCTTTGCCCACCATCGAAATTCCTGTTGCAGGCAGGGAATGAGAGTAATCATTGTTTCCTGGCTGTGGCAATGTTGAGTCCAAACACTTTTTAGGTACCATTGAAATTTCCTCATATGCAGTCTTGCATATGGAATTAGTAGGATGCAGGATGCCATGAAGCCCAAAGCCTGCAGAATTTTTCTTGCAGATAACTGGGCCTTTGTTGCCAACATTGTGAAATAGGTAGTCAGCTGCCTTTGTCTGGCGTGAGATAAGCCATCTGGGCAGTTGTATTTAAGCTTGCACCCAGGAATATTATCTCTTGAGAGGGTACTAGTTTTGATTTATTTTCATTGACTGTGTACCCTAGGCATGTTAGAAGCCTTTTTACAAACGCCAGATGTTGTAGAAGAATGTCCTTGTTCTCTGCTTGAATTAGGCTTTTGTCCAAGTAACGATATAGTTGTATTCCTCTTTGTCTGCAGAATGCAATTACTGGTGCCAGGCACTTTGTAAAGACCCTGGGCGCAGTAGATAAGTCAAATGGCAGTGCAGAGAATTGGTAATGCATTGAGCCAGCCTTGAATCTGAGGTATCTTCTGCATGATTGTCTGATTGGGACATGCAGATATACCTCTTTTAGGTCTAAAGTCACAAGCCAAGCATTCTTGCCCAGCATGGGCAGAAGCTGCTGCAAAGTCAACATCTTGAATTTTGGTATATCCAGGAATGTATTCAGAATAGATAGGTACAGTATTGGTCTCCAGGCCTTGTCCTTTCTGGGTACCAAGAACAGTCTTGAGTAAAATCCTTGTCCCTGCTCTTGCTCTGGTACTTGTTGAATGGCCCCCATGTCCATGAGGGATGAGACTTGTTTTTGCGCCTCTGCCCATTGATTTTTTGGCAGATCTGGCCAGCCGTTTGCCTTTGGCAGGGTATGGAAATGGAACTTGTAGCCTTGTGACACTATATTTAGAACCCACTTGTCCTGGGTTATAATGGGCCAATTTTGAGAAAAAAGTGCTACTTTTCCCCCTAAGGGTACTACCAGGAGATAAGTGCTTGGTGCAGGCAGGGAGAAGTCATTGGGACTGTTTCCTGTATGGTTGTGATTTGTCTTCTTCAACTTTGGAGGTAGAAGCACCCCATTGCCTTGACCTGTATGAACCTTGCGCCTGGGATCTGCCTCTAGGGCGTCTGGATCTGCCCCTTTGAGGTCTGTCTGACACAGGAAAGGACCAATTCTTTGTAGGCCAGTGCCTACTAAACCTAGGTGGCTATACTTGTAAAATAATCTTTGACAGTTTGCATAGATTTAGCTTTGTCCTCCATTTTCTTTAACACCTCTTCTGCCTTAACCCCAAACAAAGCATCATGCTGTAAAGGTGCATCTAATAATTTAACTTTGACATGATCAGGCAGATTTTGTTCCTTTAACAAAGCATGCCTCCTAATTACAGAACCCATAACCGCGGCCCTGCAGGAGGCCTCCAAAGAATCAAAACCACATTGCAAAGTATGCGTTCCAACTTGTTGTTCAGCTGCATGCAATAAATCCTGCATTTCCTTGTTTTCTGCACATTCAGAGTTTAACAACATTTTCTGTTTAAGCAATGCCATGACATGTTGCTGATATTTGAGCATATGAAACTGACAGTTTAAGGCCCTTACAGCCAAGGTAGCAGATGTGTAAACCTTTTTTCCCCATCTATCCAGTGCCCTAGAATCCCTGTCAGAGGGGGTAGGGTTTTTTGCAGCGGAAGCCTTAACCCCTTTGGGACCCTGTGAAATAGTTTCTGGGTCTGCAGCAGGGTTTTTAGAAAGGAATTTATGAGAGTCAGGAACCCTGTAATATCTGTCAGGCTTAACAGGAGCTGGAGGTAAGGAGTCAGGGGTCAGACTAGACTCCGAAAACACATCATCTACAATGTCTAACACAGGTGGAATGGCTAGAGGCCTGTGTTGAGGAAGTAAAAGGAAATCCCTGAGCCTCTTTTTAGATTCTGAGAAATCTTGGCTCTCCCAGTGGAAATGCTCCCTCATGGTATGCAAGGTTTCCCCAAAAGAATAGTCCTCTGGAGGAGAAGCTGAAGGTATAGATTCTTCAGCATCAGAATCCTCATAGGGGGGAAGAGAATATTCCTGATCAGCAGAGGAATCAGAAGAAATAGAAACCTGATCTGAAGATTCATAGTCAGTCTCTTGCCTAGGCCCCTTATCAGGAGAGGGTGGGAACCCCTGATCAAGGTAATCAAGTCTTCGGCCATTTTGAGCATCTGTTTTTTGGGCACAGAGGCCTGTCCACGTGGCTCTTGAGTTTGTTTCTTTGCTTTAGAAGGTGCTTTAGTCTTTGCCTTTGAAGCTGAAGTTGGTTTAATGTAAAGATGTTTAGGTCTGAATACACCCTCAGAAGTTGGTGCCTGCTCAGCGGCTCTGGACCCATCTGAGGGAATAGTGTCCGAGGCTCCAATACCTTGAGTATCCAGCGGCATAGCCGACTACACGTGGGAGTTGGTAGTGGCCTGCGACTCTAAAGTAGCGGGCATCAGGGGCTGCGAAAGCGCCTCACTGAGAACCGGCGACTGGCTTAGGAGAAGCTTCGTCGTCTGTTTTGGACCTCGGTTGTTTATCTCTCGCCTTTTCTTTGTGTTTTTTATGAACTGCAATAGTCGGATGGCTATCCGACGACATTTCTGGATAATTAAACTGGCGTCCAAAATAGTTTAAAGCAAAATCATAGCGACGCTTAATAGTGCATTGGTTAAATTTAGCACAAAACCGACAACCAGAAACATTGTGATCAGGGCCTAGGCAAGGAATACAGTAAGAATGAAAGTCCTTATGAGGTATTTGCTTTCCAAAAGAAATACAATTATTAACTTTTTCTGACATCGGTCTGGAGCAAGCAAAAAGTTTCCCCAACGGAGTACTTAGCTTTATTGAAGACTTCGGGTCTGAAACTCGAACACGAAAATCTCAGGAGTCGGCCGACCTGCACTTGCGAACTGCTTCTGCTTCGGGCACCGCGCGGCAAGAAAGACTGAAGAAAATGGCGTTGGCTGCTTCTTTTATACCCCTGACGACCTGACGTCAGGGAAGGGGTGACAGCAGCCGACGCAGGACCCAAGACTTTGGAATTCAGGCCGACTGAGGGCAACCTGCCAGCAGGATTGCCCAAATGTAATGACTGCAACAGTGAAACATGAAGAACATCTGCCTAAATACTTCATCTTTTAATTTTCAGGGTCTACATATTAGTTTCCCCTCAAGTGTTTGACCATGCACTGTACAAACACAGACACCTTCAGTGACATTTTCTCCTGTAAAAGCATGACTGAAATTTTCCAATACCTAGTTGCACACAGGACACTAGTTTGTAGTGATAAGCACTGTCCCCAAAGTTGCAAACCAAAATACTCCTGATATTGCTTTATATTATCACTCTAGCTACCTAATCAATAAGAAAGGGTCTGTTGCCATGGGTAAGAACTTTGCCACTATTTCCATTACCAGCTTGGTGGATATGGGCATCCTGAGGCAATGTAGAAATTGTCTCATGTTTACTGATGACCAGTTAATTCTCACTCTAATATGGTTGGTATGTGAGAGATGCATTGACACAATGCCACTGGAGGCAAAGCTCTCACATAAACCTATTCCTAATGTCAATAAGGTTGTCAGTAGTACACACACTGCACCCATCACACACAATTCAAAGAAGACATATAGACCCACATATGCTGAGGCACTTAAATGTAACCTTCCAAAACCACAAAGACCTCCTAGACAATGTACACATAACAAATACCCTCAGAAGCCCCAGATGTACTCTTTCAACAACATCCACATCAACACAGAGCCACAACTCATGGAGCCACTACCTCTAAGCCCATAAGGTAAGCCACCACAATCCAACATTTTGCTCACTGGAGACTCCATCGTGAGACACACTGATGTCCCTCGCATCAGGCTGAGAAAGGAAGAAAGTCACGGTCGGGTGCTTATTAAGGGATAGGATCCACCACATTATGCACGCACTCAGGTCACTGGACCACAAGTACCAGTATGACTCAGTCATAGTCCATGTGGGAGTAAATGACCTGAGACGTACCTCCCTAGACTATATGAAGAGAGACATCATGGAGCTCTCAGAATAAGTGTCACAGGCTGGTATGAGCCTAGCACCGAGCAGCATTTTACCTTCTCCAAGGATGATGCCACAATACGAACAAAAGATGATTGACTTTAATAACTGGCTTAGTTTCTGGTGTCATTCTAAGGGGGTGCAATATTTGTCACCTTGGAAAGAGATGGTCAACAGACCATGCTGCTTTGCCAGGGATGGTCTGCACGTCTCCACTCTAGGCTTTAGAATATTAGCTAAAACACTGTCTTCCTCCATATTGCCTTTTTTAGGCAATGCCAACCTGAAAGTACTTCCGACATAGCAAATCAAAACCAAGAAAATCAAAAGGTATTTACTGCTCAATGCTAGGAGTCTAAACAAAAAACTCCACTCCCTAAAAGCTCTCTTAACCCTACAGAATGCTGATGTCTGTGCAGTCACTGAAACATGGTTTAAAACTGCGGACAGCACACCAATAGTGCAAAGTTATAATGCCTTCCACACATTTAGACCAGCTACTACACAGACAGGGACTAAAGGTGGAGATGTCTCTATTTACAACAAAAATAAATATACCTCAAGGCTGGTCAAAAAGGACAATGCACTTGAGCTGCTCCATGTTCAAATCACCATAGGCAAATCAAATACCACTTCCTTCCAAGCTATAGGTCCCCCTCTATGACCAGGAAACCCATACCATGTACTTAGAAACACTCACCATCCAACCCAATACCATATTCATGGGTGACTTTATTAACATGGAATCCTATACAACACCAAACGTGCAGGCACAGAAATTCCTGGATTTTGTAAACACAAACTCCTTGAGCCAGACAGTCAAATACACCAACCAGGGGTGGATAGGGTTGCCAACTTTTCATGTCAAAAATTCTGGACAAGTACGTGAAAGCAAAATGCGTGTCATTTTGGTACCACCACCACCCCCCCCCCCACACACACACACACACACTCGATTCCAGTGTCACATTACTTGAGGGGGGGGGGGGAGTTACACCCTGTTAGTAGTTTCTACTTCGCATATAGTTTTCTGTCTAAATTTTTATATTTAGCCAGACATATTTTGATGCATGCCAAATACATTAATTGCATTTCTCCCCAGCTGCTATAAACACTGTTCAAAACTCTGTGTGCATGCTGTTTTCTGCTTTACTTCTATAATGATTACAGATATTTGGATTTAATTTAAAACGTTTGTTTTTAATTTTATAGCACAAACACTGATAGACATTTGCTAAACAAAGTAATAGTCTCACAATGAAAACAGACTTAGCATTAAAACTTCTCTGCCTTTGAAACTCACATTCACTGAAATAGTAGCATTGAAGCCCACATTCAAAGAAAATGCATCTGGCCAGTGGCAGATTAAATTTACCTTCGGGTTGTTTTCAAATCACAAGCCCCTTGCACACATTATTAGGACTATGCAAAAGTTATTTGGTTCACCTTCCTGATTGTATTAAATTATAATATATAATTAAATTATATCCCTTGTATAATACAGCACCACTTGTTACAGCGTGTTTTAAATTTATAGTTTTGAACATTTTTTCCAGTAAGCAATGAAACAAAAACATACGACCCAATAGTGACAAAACTGCCCAGTTCAGAATATTTCAACCATAAATGTCAAAGATCTGTGCATACTGACTGATACTGATGGATTGTAATGACAACCTCTGCAGAAGTAAAGATTAACTGAATAATCCCACTTTAAAGAGAGCTGTAACTAATGAAAAGGTTGCTGCTAGCAAACAACTTTATATTTCAGTGTTTCATCTACAAATTTAGTGCCTTGCTGCCGGCTGCCCTTGAAGAATAAATTGCCTATATTACATTAAAAATAGTAAACTGATAATACTGAACAGGGGATGGATGGCAAACTGAAAACAGGATCATAGTTACTAGGCATCTCATCCAAAGGAGAATAATCAGGACTGCAGTACCCCACCTCCTTAAAATACAACACAGTATCAGCAACCCATCTACATACTGTGGAATACTCCCTTCCCTATAAGAGTTCAAGTCAGCCCAAGACATACAGTATCCAAAACTGCATACAACTGGTTTACTACACTTTCAGTTGCCTATGCACCTGAAAGTTACAAAAAAGTTCACAAGCCTACTAGCCTACAGTTTAACTACATTCTCTACAATCTGATACAGCCTATGTCACACAGTCAGAAACATACAGGTATGCTGAACAACCTATTTAGACTTCACATTATTATTCTGAGACACAGCGGCAAATGACACCAGCTTATAAACCAAACTTAACCAAAACAGCATTTCCAAAAATAATTCAAGCAAGCTGAAGTCATACTCTGAATATAATTGGACAAACTGTTAAATTAGTAACCATTAATAATAAGCTGAAATCTCATATCAGTTGAGAATAAATGTAATTGCTTTAAATTGACTGGTTAATAAGTACTTCTGACCAGACTGTACGTTATTCCTGTTGCATATCAAGGTTGAACTTCATTATCTGAACAGTTGTAAATACTTGACAGCATATCCTTGCACTGTATCCTATTACACTGTTCCACCACTTCCATTTCAGGCATGTAGTAGCTTATTTCCGTAAAGGACATGCTCACAATCTCTTGATTCTTAAGTCTTTACTAATAAAGTTCATAGCAAATATGTTCAAAAATAAATAACAAATACAGCATAACTGCTGTTACATCCATTGTGAATATGTTCTTATGTAAATACTTATCGTACATTATACGCTACTCCTCAGATTGCATTAAAATTGTAAATGTGTATTTACTTATGATTTGATAACCAGATACGTGAGCTAATTCAAAACCATTTTCAAGCCACCAGGCCAGAAGTGTAAAGAAACAGTATACACAAAACACTTATATACACTGTTGAAAACACAGGCAGAAGATATACATTGCTTCATTTAGCTAATGAATGAGATGTCTGCTATCAAAAATATTTTAATTGTAACCACAGAAATTAATAGTTTTCTTAAATTTTAGAAGCAAGTGAACAGTTTTGTTTAATTAGCTGCATCATTTTTTTATATATATTTTTTTAACATTTGGTCTTATGGAGCCTGGATTAGTTATGTTGGGATTTCCATTCTAATTACCAAAGAAAATAAATAAAATCATCTTCACGCCCATGAGTCTGTTGTGTCAGTATTAATAAGCAAATGTAAGCAACATCCGGGTTTTGTAAATTGCAAGTGTTGAAGAATAAGTAAAATGTGTTTTCTTATAGTTGCCTATTAAATTTGAATGACTGTATAGTCATTTAGTATGTGTAGGGCCTAAAACAAGTCTGCCATTCTGTAAAAGTGCTGTTTTGTCTTGTTAAACACAAACAACTAAGAAGGTATATTTTAACATTTTCAGGTCTAAACTGAATGCTTTCTAGACCCATGGCTACAGAAGATTCTCTGTTTGCTCATTTCTTTAACTAGTATCCCCTTGTGGAAATGTATAGTTAAGTTAGAAAAATGATAAATCTAACTTGTATGCAAACTAACAGCACATCGAACAGTACTAAAAACTTCAGACAACAAAAGCTAGATGTGTCTGATTACATATTAGCAACAACACATACAATAAATAACAGTTCCTATAAACTGGAACCACCTTTACATCTTCATCCCTCATTCCAACGTCATAGTTTTTAATAACATACAAAATTTCAAGGGTAGTGAATCTCATGATTATCTTCCACTGCGCAATCCAAAAAACAGCTTCTGGGCTGGAATTCAAACTCCACGCGCGAAAAAGAAAGATGCAAACCAACCAAACAGGCGTTTGCATTTGTGACTGATTTTGGTCTTCTGCCTCTGTGTGACTGGACGTAAAGGACGTTCTTAAAGAAGAACGCCCTTAATTTTTTTTTTTTTAATTAAAAGAAAATTAATATCCCGGACATAACAACCACAACTTATTTTAGTTTTTCTGGACAATACAAGGCAATCTCCGTTTTCCGGACAGGGTTTCTTAATTCTGGACAGTCTGGAAGAATTACGGACAGTTGGCAACCTTAGCGGGTGGAACCATACTGAATCTGGTCCTCACTAATATGGGTCAGTGCTGCACACCCCTACTGTAAGGTCTTCCCTGGTAAAGTCAGACCACAAAATAGTCTCCTTTGAAGTAGAAATAAAACCTAGACCCCCAGCTAAACCTGGAATATTCAGTAATTACTTTAAGGTTAACCTCCTGCTATTAAGTGATAACCTGGCAAAATTTCAAGCCCCCATAAATCCTGAGAACACTGCTGCCTATGCAGAACTTCACATTAACCCTGTACAAGCATGTTAACAGCTGCATAGAGGCAACTGTACCCACCAGAAAGAAGTACAGAACTAACTCAAAAAACAAGCTATCCTGGTGGAATCACAAAATCAATAGGCTATATAACAGAAAGAAGAAAATCATGGCAAAAATTAGGAGATGCAGCACCCTGCAGGATAAATGCACTCCTATCAAACTAGACAAATATCTCAGAGGGCAAATAAAGTCTACCAAATCCAAATTTGGGGTAAACTTGGCCTCCCAGGCCAAGGACCCACACAAGGCATTCTTTACCTATGTCCACAACCTGAAAGGCAATACACAATTGTGTGCAGAGCCCATTGTAAATGCAACCACCTATACTGAGCCAGAAGATACAGCAAACCTATTGGCTTGGAAATTCAGCTCCAATTTACTCCCCTCGAAACATTCCTTCAGGAAATACCATCAAATATAATTCCCCTTGCTATCACTACGGGACAGGGTCCTTAATGCTCTCTCTAAGGCCAAGAACACTGCATAAATGGGCATACACAATATCCCAGGATGCCTTCTAAATAACATGAAACATGACCTATCAGGGTCTCTGGAATTGCTATTCAACTATAGCCTCCAAACAGGCTTCAGGCCTCATGAATGGAGAAAGGCAACAGTCATCCCTCTGCACAAAGCTGGGGCATCTACTGACCCTGGAAACTACGGACTCATAAGTCTCACTAGTCTTATATGTAAAGCCATGGAAAGAAATATCATGGAAATAATCAATAGTGATACAGTAAACCTCCAGACACTGGACCCAACCCAGTTTGGTTTTGTCAAGGGCAGATCATGCCTACTCAACCTGGTGGACTTCTCTGAGAAGGCCACCAAAGCAATGGATGAGGGCAAAATGGTTCACACTGCATACCTTGACCTGGCCAGTTTGACACAATACTCCACTCGGGCATTGTTGACAAACTCAAGAGGTTAGGTACAAACTCATAAGTCACCTGGTGGACAGCCAAATGGTTCACAGACAGGACCCAAGAAGCTAGAACTGGGGCGTCCACCTGTACAAAGAGGCCAGTCACAAGTGGAGTTCCCTCAGGGATCAGTCCTTGGACGGCTCCTTTTTGATATTTACTTCTCTGAAGTTAAGGCCAGTGTCAGTGGTTTCTGGATGACTAAATTTGCATATGATTGTAAATTAGGAGCTGTCACTGAATCCCACAATGACACAAATGTTCTGCAGGAGGGGCTGACACAGACAAATCTGGTGTCAGAGCCATGGACTAAAACTAAATGCCAAGAAATGCATAATAGTATCCTTCGGGAAGTCATCTACCCCTGGTAACTAGCATATTGACAACACACCCCTTAGAAATGACCCAGTAGTCAGGGACTTAGGGACACACATAGATAGTAATCTAGCCTTTGGCCATTATGCATCTACAGTAATGAGGAAATCATTCTATGCTGCACAAAGTACAGTTGTGTACACTTACCATAAATGTAGATGTTCGAGTGTATTCACTGTTGCACTCATTACATTTGGGTAATCTGCTGGCAGGTTGCCCTCAGTCGGCCTGATTAACAAAGTCTTTTGTCCTGCGTAGGTTGCTGTCCCTTCATCCATGACGTCAGGTCGTCAGGGGTATAAAACATGCAGCCGACGCCATTACATTAGTTTTTCTTGCCCCAGATGTCAGGTGCCCCCCAAATGGGGAGCCAAATATTTAAGTAATTAAAAACATACAAATATATACCTCCAAACAAAAGCAAATACACCAAAAAGGCTTTTAAGCATAGTAAAGGAAAGTAGAGGCATAGTAAGAGAAAAACAGGGGGTTGGAGGGAGGGTAGCCAAGACTGCAACAGTGAATACACTCGAACATCTACATTTATGGTAAGTGTACACAACTGTACTATGTTCTTCGTGTTTCACTGTTGCAGTCATTGCATTTGGGTAGATTCCCAAAGCTATGGTTGGGAGGATGAATTTATACAGCATTAGGACCAGCTATAAAGCCCTGCAGGACAGCAGCAGCAAAGCCAGCTCTGGATTTAGAGAAGAAAGGTAAATGGTAATGTTTGGTGAACATATGAACTGAGCTCCAGGTAGCAGCTTCTAGAATGTCTCTGGTAGGAACACCTCTGAGAAAGGCTGTAGAGGTAGATGCAGCCCTGGTGTAATGAGATCTGATCCCCTGGGGGATAGTTTTACCATGGTGCATATAGCAAAAACGAATACAATGGCTTATCCATTTGGAAATAGTCTGTTTTGAAATAGCCTTTCCCTCTGCCCCTGCAGCAAATGCCACCAGTAGTTGTTCAGATTTTCTTAGAGATTTTGTCCTGTTTAAGTAAAATCTAAGTTGTCTGTGTACATCCAATGAATGCAGAGTCCACTCCCCCTTGTTCTGTGGATTGGGAAAGAAAGTTGGCAAATGAATGGTCTGATTAAGAGCCACACTGGATACCACCTTAGGCATGAAAGATGGATTGGTCCTGAGAGACACCCTGTCTGCATGAAAAATAATGAAATGCTCCACTATCATAAGAGCCTGTAATTCGGAAATCCTTCTGGCTGAAGTGACTGCTAAAATGAAGGCTGCTTTCCAGGACAGAAATTTTAGGCATGAAAGATGGATTGGTCCTGAGAGACACCCTGTCCGCATGAAAAATAATGAAATGCTCCACTATCATAAGAGCCTGTAATTCGGAAATCCTTCTGGCTGAAGTGACTGCTAAAATGAAGGCTGCTTTCCAGGACAGAAATTTTAAGTCTGCAGTAGCAGCTGGCTCGAAAGGAGGGAGAGCGATTTTCTCCAATACAAAATTGAGGTCCCGGGCAGGAGTTGGAGCTCTCCTGGGTGGCCTTAAGTTTTTGGCCCCTCTGAGATACTGCTTTAGCAGAGGATGAGAGAAGAGGGGAGGTTCTGTGTTGTAATGAGCTGAAATGGCTGAGGCATGGATTTTTATGGAAGAAAAAGTCAGGCCCTTGTGAAGCATCTCAGTTAAGTATTGTAAAATCTGAGGAATATTGGGCTCTGCTGTGCTTATCCCTTGTGATTGATTCCAAGCACAGAATCTTTTCCATTTGTCAGCATAAGATTTTCTGGTACTAGGCCTTCTTGCCTCCAAAATTACATCCATCACAGGTTTGTTGAGGGATGCTAAGGGTGAATTTAGGTGATTAGCCACGCTGCAAGATTCAAAGTTTGGAGCTGAGTGTGCAGAATTTGGTTGTTCTGCTGAGACTGTAAGTAAGGCGTCTGAGGCAGGTGCCACGGTGGAAGTTGTGACACATTGCGCAGGAGTGGGTACCAGTGTTGGCGAGGCCAGTCTTCGGCAATCAAAATCTTTTTTGGCTTGTCCTGTTTGACTTTTAGTTGAACTTTGGAGAGCAGAGGCAGAGGGGGAAAAAGCATAGACTCTATAGGTTTTTCCAGCTGAATGATAGACCATCCACTTTCCAGGCTTTTTTGTGATGAGTTCTTGTGCAGAATTTGTCCAACTGACAGTTCTGGGGTGAGGCAAAAAGATCTGTGTCTGGACTCCCCCATTTGTGTGTCAACATGTTGAATATCCGTGGTTCCAGTTTCCATTTGTGTGGGTCCCTGAGATTTCTGCTTAGTTTGTCTGCCAGAGTATTCAGTTTTCCTGGCAGGAATTGAGCTTGTAGTTGTATTTGATAGGTCAAGGCCGTGTTCCCCCTGCTTGCTTATGTACCACATAACTGTGGTGTTGTCTGTCTTTATCATTAATTGTCCTGGATGAAGGTAGTTCTTGAAGGCTGACAGTCCATTCTGTACAGCTAGCATCTCTTTTTGATTGATATGAAGGTGCATTTGATTTGGGCTCCATTTGCCCTGAATGCACTTCCCTGCCAGATGAGCCCCTCAAGCATAGTCTGATGCATCTGTAGTTAGGGTATGGGCGGCAGGGGGTGGAGTGAATGGCAGTCCCTTGTTTTGGTGGCAGGCCTCTGCCCACCATAGGAACTCTAGTTGCAGGCAAGGTATGATAGGAATCATTGTTTCCAGGCTGTGACAATGTTGACTCCATAAACTTTCTAAGTACCATTGAAGTTTCCTCATATGCAGTCTTGCATATGGAATTAGAAGAATGCAGGAAGCCATGAACCCCAAGGCTTGCAGAATTTGTCTTGCAGATAGCTGGGTTTTTGTGGCCACCTGTTTGAATTAAGTTACCAAATGCATTTGCTTTTCTGGCGTAAGGTAAGTCTTCTGGACAGTTGTATTCAAGCTTGCACCCAGGAATGTAATTTTTTTGAGAGGGTACCAGTTTTGATTTCTTTTCGTTTATGGTGTACCCCAGACAAGTTAGAATCCTTTTTACAAATGCCAGATGTTTTAGAAGAATGTCCCTGTTTTCTGCCTGAATTAGACAATCGTCCAGGTACGGATATATTTGAATATTTCTTTGCCTGCAAAAAGCAATTACTGGAGCCAGGCACTTTGTAAAGACCCTGGGCGCAGTAGATAAGCCAAAGGGCAGTGCAGGGAAAGTAAAGTTTTGTACCTACCATAAATGTAGATGTTCGAGTGCTAATACAGCTGCAGTAATCACAGATGGGTTTTCTGCCGTCAGGCGGTCCCTCGGTCGGCCGAATTCCAAAGTCTTGGTCCGGCGTCGGTTGTTGTCGTTTTCTTTTCTGACGTCAGTGAGACCAGAGTATATAAGACACAGCCGACGCCATGTTCTTCAGTCTTTCTTGCCCCAGATGTCAGGTGCCCCCAGAAGGAAGGCAATACATAAATAATGCATATATACATATACAAGCAATGTAAAATAAACCAAAATCAGTGGTTGCAAGCAAATAAAACATAGCAGGATAACCCAGTCAGGTAGTATGAAGAGGTTGTTAGGCCCCATGCCTTTACCAAGTGGGGAAGGAGGGAGGGAAACCTGTACTGCAGCTGTATTAGCACTCGAACATCTACATTTATGGTAGGTACAAAACTGTACTATGTTCATCGTGCATACAGCTGCAGTAATCACAGATGGGTAGAGTCCCAAAGCTATGCACAGGGTGGTAGGTACTAGGTGGAACTGGGTTGAGCCAGAATGCCCTGCAAAACAGCAGTGGCAAAGCCTGCTCTTGTTCTGGAATATAAAGGCAGGTGGTAGTGTTTTGTGAAGGTATGTACAGAACTCCAAGTGGCTGCCTCCAAAATATCTTTGGTAGGAACTCCTCTGAGGAAGGCTGTAGAGGTAGCTGTGGCCCTGGTGGAGTGTGATCTGATACCTGTAGGAACAGATTTCCCATGATAGGAATAACAAAACCGTATGCAGTGGCCTATCCACTTTGAAATAGTATGTTTTGTAACTGGTTTCCCTTGAGCCCCTACAGCATAGGACACAAAGAGTTGTTCTGATTTCCTGAAGGACTTTGTTCTGTCCAAATAATAACGTAGCTGCCTATGGATGTCTAAAGAGTGTAGCAGCCTTTCCCCTTTGTTTTGAGGGTTGGGGTAAAAGGTAGGTAGGTGTATGGTTTGATTTAAAGCTACCCTGGATACCACTTTAGGCATAAATGATGGGTTGGTACGAAGGGAAACCCTGTCCTGATGGAAAATGAGAAAGGGCTGCACCGCCATGAGGGCCTGTAGTTCAGAAACCCTATGAGCTGAAGTGATAGCCAGAAGGAATGCTGTTTTCCAGGACAAATATTGCAAATCCGTAGAGGCAGCTGGTTCAAAAGGCGGCAATGTTAATTTTTCTAGAATGTAATTAAGATCCCAGGCTGGTATTGGTTGCTTCCTTGGTGATCTTATATTCTTAGCCCCTCTGAGGAACTGTCATAAGAGTGGGTGAGAAAATAAAGGAGGATCTGTGTTGAATTCTGCAGAAATGGCTGAGGCATGGATTTTTATAGAAGAAAATGAAAGCCCACTGTTCAGCAGCTCAGCTAGATACTGTAGTACCTGAGGCAAGTTCAGTTTTCTAGGGTCCTGGCCTCTTTTCTCATTCCAAGAGCAAAACCGCTTCCATTTTGCGGAGTAAGCTTTTCTAGTAGATGGCCTTCTGGCCTCCAAAATGACATCCTGCACCTCCTTGGAGAGTAGGGTCTGTTGTGGTGTTAAGGAATTTTCCATGCAGCGAGATTGAGTGTTTTCAGCTGACTGTGAAGAGTTTTGTAGCTGTGCTGAGTCAGCAGAAGAGGCATTAGAGGCAGGGACCAAGGAGGAGTATGTGTTAGGCTCCTCAGGAGTGGGTACCAGTGTTGCCTTGGCCAATCTGGAGCAATCAGTATCATCTTCGGTTTGTCTGCTCTTGCTTTCAAAAGCACCTTGGGCAGAAGAGGCAGAGGCGGGAATGCGTAAACTGTCCATGCTGTCCAACTGAATGAAAGGGCGTCCACTCTCCAGGCCTTTGGATGAAAGGTCCTCGAGCAAAACTTTTCCAATTGATGATTCCTGTGGGAGGCAAAAAGATCTATGTCTGGCCTCCACCACGCTTGGATTATTTCTGTAAACACCTGAGGATGTAACTTCCATTCGTGTGGATCTGTCACATTTCTGCTTAGATTGTCTGCCAGTGTGTTTTCCAATCCTGGCAAGTACTGTGCTTGAAGTTCGATTTGCCTTTCCAGAGCCAAGTTCCAAAGAGTCATGGCTAGTCTGCACAAGGGGTATGAATGTGTTCCTCCTTGTTTGTTTATGTACCACATTACTGTGGTGTTGTCTGTTCTTATCAGTAATTGTCCTGGATGCAGAAAGTCCTTGAAAGCTGTAATTGCCTTTATTACTGCTAGCATTTCTTTTTGATTGATGTGAAGGTGCTTTTCCTTTTGGGACCATTTGCCCTGAATGCACCTGTCCGTCATGTGCGCCCCCCAGGCGTAATCTGAGGCGTCTGCGGTGATGATTTGCTTTGCTTGAGGCATGCAGAATGGGAGGCCTGTGTTTGCTTGACATGCTTGGGCCCACCATAGAAATTCCTTTTGCAAACATGGAATTATTGGTAATATTGTTTCCAAACTGTGACTGTGTTGAGACCATAGGTTTTTTAGGTACCATTGAAGTTTCCTCATATGCAGCTTTGCACATGGGATTAAAAGAATGCAAGATGCCATGAATCCCAAAGCCTGCAGGATTTTCCTTGCAGTAAGCCTGGTACTTTTTGCTAGTATTTTGAAGTACTGAGATAGTTGCCCCTGTTTTTCTGGCATAAGGTAGGTCATCTGGGTGTTTGTGTCCAAGTTGGCACTCAGGAAAGTTATTTTCTGAGATGGCGTTAGCCTTGATTTCTCTTTGTTGATTGTATATCCCAGAGAAAGCAGTAATCGTGTCACATATGCCAGATGTTCCAGAAGTATGTGCTTGCTGTCCGCTTGGATCAGGCAGTCGTCCAGATAAGGGTAAATTTGTATCCCTTGAAGTCTGCAGTAGGCAATCACTGATGCCAGGCACTTTGTGAATACTCTGGGCGCAGTAGATAAGCCAAAGGGCAATGCAGAGAATTGATAGGGGATTGAACCTGCAAGAAATCTGAGGTATCGTCTGCAGCTTTGTCTGATTGGGACATGCAGGTATGCCTCCTTGAGGTCCAATGTTACCAGCCAAAACTCCTTGCCCAGCATGGGAAGAAGCTGCTGTAATGTGAGCATCTTGAATTTTGGTACGAGTAGAAATGTGTTTAGGATGGACAAGTCCAAAATGGGTCTCCAGTCAGTTCCTTTCCTTGGTACCAGGAAAAGTCTTGAATAAAAACCTTGACCTCGTTGTTGAGTAGGTACCTCTTGAATAGCTCTCATGCTTATGAGCTTTGAAATTTGCAGTTGTGCCTCTGCCCTTTGATTTTGTGGCAGGTTTGGCATGCCTCTCATTTTTGGAAGAGTGTGAAATTGAAATTTGTAGCCTCTGTTTATAATGTCCAGGATCCATTTGTCTGTTGTGACAATATGCCAATTGCTTGCAAATAATGCTAGTTTCCCTCCCAAAGGTGCTGCCAGCTGAGACCTGCTTGGCATGGAAATGAGGGAGTCATTGGGTTTGCTTCCTGTATTGTTGAGCACTGTCTTCGCCACCTCTTGGTGCTGGAGTTTGCCATTGTCGGCCTCTATATGATCCTTGTGATTGCCCTCTGCCCCTAGTGCGTCTATATCTAACCTCTTTGGGGCTTGTCAGTGGCTGGAAAGGACCAGTTTTTTGAGGGCCAATTTCTGCTAAAACATGGTGGTTGGACCTGTAAGAAAGCTTTGACAGTTTGCATAGATTTGGCTTTTTCTTCCATTTTCCATAGTATCTCTTCAGCATTAGTACCAAACAGCACATCCTTTTGTAAAGGAGCATCTAGAAGTTTAGCTTTCACATGATCAGGCAAATTTTGTTCCCTAAGCCAGGCATGTCTGCGAATGACTGATCCTGTAGCAGCTGCTCTACTTGAGGCCTCTAGGGCATCATAACCACATTGTAAGGTGTGTTTACCCACTTGCTCTGCACTATGCATCATATCCTGTAACTCCTTTAAATCTGGTTGTTCAGGTTGAGACATTTTGTTCCTTAATTGAGATAACAGGAACTGTTGATATTTAAGCATATGAAACTGACAATTTAAGGCCCTCATGGCTAGGGTGGCCGAGGTATATACCTTTTTACCCCACCTTTCTAAAGATCTTGATTCCCTTTCTGCAGGAAGTGGATTCTTGGCAGTGGAGGCCTTCAATCCCTTGGGGCCTTGTGAAATGGTTTCAGGGTCAGCATTATGGCCTTTGAAGAGAAATTGGTGAGAGCTGGGTACTCTGTAATACCTATCAGGTTTGACTGGTGCAGGAGGCAGAGAATCCGGGTTAAGGCAGGCCTCCGAATAGACATCATCCAGTATGTCCAAAACAGGGGGTATAGCCAGAGGTCTGTGTTGAGGTAACAAAAGAAATTCCCTAAGTCTTTTCTTAGAATCTGAAAAGTCTTGGCCTTCCCAATGGAAGTGCTCCTTCAAGGTGTGCAAGGTTTCCCCAAAGGAAAAATCCTCAGGAGGGGAAACAGAAGGAATGGACTGTTCTGCATCCGAATCCTCAAAAGGAGAGTAAGAGTGTTCCTCTGCATCAGAATGTTCTGATAAAATGGATCCCTGATCCGAAGAGGGAGAATCTTCCTCCACTCTGGGTCTCTTGTCTGGAGGGGGTTGAGAACCTCTGATAAGAGTAATTAAATCCTCAGCCATTTTAAGCATCTGTTTTTTAGGCATGGGACCAGGAGATGGGCCCTGTGCAACAGGCCTCGTGGGATGCCTGGCTGCTTTGGATTTAGTAAAGGCCTTAATGGAAAAAGAAGATGAAGGCCTAAATACACCATGGGTGGAGGTGGACCTGTCCACATTAGTAGGCTCAACATTAGCAAAGGCTTCGGTTGTAGTCTGGGAAAGGGCCGAGGTCCCAGCGGTCTCGGGTACAGAGGACACCGCCAAAGGAGTGTCGTCGGTAGTCAGGGACTGCAAAGGCGTCTCGCTGAGAACCGGACCACGTGTAGCCTGAATTGGCGTGGTGTCGGCGGGGACCGCGGGCCTCGTGGGTCGGTCCTTTTCCTTGCGTTTTTTGGACAAAACGGTAGTCGGAGTGTCCAACGACATTTTATAATCAAAAGCTTTACCAAAGTAGTGCTGGGCGAACTCCGCCCGATGCTTAATAGTGTGTTTATTGAAGGTAGCGCAAAAGCGACAGCCCGAGACGTCATGGTCTGGGCCCAAACAAGGTATGCAGAGGGAATGGAAATCCTTATGCGGTATTTGCTTCCCACAAGAAATACAATTATTAACTTTTTCTGACATCGGTCAGAGGCAAGAAAAGTTTCTAACGGGTACTTAGCTTTAATGAAGACTTCGGTTCCAAAATTTTCGTAATTCAGGAGCTGGCCGACCGGCACTTGCGAACTGCTTCTGCTTCGGGCACCGCGCGGCAAAAAAGACTGAAGAACATGGCGTCGGCTGTGTCTTATATACTCTGGTCTCACTGACGTCAGAAGAGAAAGCGACAACAACCGACGCCGGACCAAGACTTTGGAATTCGGCCGACCGAGGGACCGCCTGACGGCAGAAAACCCATCTGTGATTACTGCAGCTGTATGCACGATGAACATCTGGTAATGCAAGTAGCCTGCTTTGAAGCAGAGGTATCTTCTACAAGATTCCCTGATTGGGATATGCAGATAAGCCTCTTTTAAGTCTAGAGTTACCAACCAGGCATCTTTGCCTAGCATAGGAAGTAACTGTTGAAGAGTCAGCATCTTGAATTTTGGAATGTCCAGAAATGTGTTTAGAGTAGATAAGTCCAGAATTGGACGCCATGATTTGTCTTTTCTGGGTACCAGGAAAAGTCTTGAATAGAAATGTTGCCCTTTTCCTCTTCTGGTACTGGATGAATAGCCCCCATGTTCATGAGGGATTGTACTTGTTTCCGGGCCTCTGCCCACTGATTTGGGGGCTGGTCTGGCCATCCGTTTGGGATTGGCAATGTGTGGAAATGAAATCTGTATCTCTGGGATACTATATTTAAAACCCATTTGTCCTGGGTTATAAGTTGCCAATTTCTTGCATGAAGTCCACTTTTCCCCCCAAAGGGGCTGCCAAGAGGTATGTGCTTGGTAATTGTAAAGGGAAGTCATTGAGACTGTTTACCATAGGGAGGTGCCTTGTTGTTTCCAGATTTGGAGGAGCAGGCACCCCACTGTTTTGTTCTAAAAGTCCCTTGTGACTGAAACCTGGAGCCTTTGGAATGTCTGGGTTTGACTTGAGTGGCTCTCGAAGAAACTGAAAAGGACCAGTTCTTAGTAGGCCAGTACCTACTAAATCTTGGAGGTTGCACTTGTAAGAACTCTTTCACAGTATGCATAGATTTAGCTTTATCGTCCAACTTTTTAAAAACCTCTTCAGCCTTATTACCAAAGAGACGGTCCGGTTGTAAAGGAGCATCCAACAATTTTACTTTAACATGATCAGGCAGAGTTTGCTCTTTGAGCCAAGCATGCCTTCTTAGCACAGACCCAGTTACAGAAGCCCTGCAAGAGGCCTCCAAAGAACCAAAACCACATTGCAAAATATGTTTTCCAACTTGTTCAGCTGAATGCAATAAATCCTGTAAATCTTTATTTCCCACACAGTCAGAAATTAACATAATTTTCTGTTTAAGCAGTTCCATGATATGCTGTTGATATTTAAGCATATGAAATTGACAGTTTAAAGCCCTGATTGCCAAGGTTGCAGAAGTGTAAACCTTCTTACCCCATCTATCCAGTGCCCTGGAATCTCTATCAGAAGGGGCAGGATTTTTAGCAGTAGAGGCGTTAATGCCCTTGGGACCCTGAGAAATGGTTTCAGGATCTGCAGTAGGATTTTTGAAAAGGAATTTGTGGAAGTCAGGAACCCTGTAGTATCTGTCTGGCTTACAAGGAGCCGGAGGCAGAGAATCAGGAGCCATACTAGATTCTGAAAAAACATCATCAACAATGTCTAGAACAGGAGGTATAGCCAAAGGCCTATGCTGAGGAAGAAGAAGAAAATCCCTAAGCCTCTTTTTAGATTCAGAGAAGTCCTGACTTTCCCAGTGGAAATGTTCCCTTAAGGTATGCAAAGTTCCCCCAAAAGAAAAATCCTTAGAGGGAGAAGCAGAAGGAATGGAATCTTCTGCATCTGAATCCTCATAAGTAGGTATAGACAAATCCTGTTTGTTAGAAGAGTCAGAAGAAATAGAATCCTGTTCAGAAGATTCACAACCAATGTCTTGCCTAGGCCTCTTAGAAGGGGGAGGGGGGGTTGGCTACCCCTGATCAGAGTAATTAAATCTTCAGCCATTTTGATCATTTGTTTTTTAGGCATAGGGGCCTGCGCACGTGGCCCAGGCGTCTGTTTTTTAGACATAGATTTAGCTTTTGGCCTTAGTTTTGAAGATGGAGTTGGTCTAATATACAAATCTGTAGGCCTGAAAATACCCTCAGAAGCCAGTGCCTGCACAGCGGCTCCGGATCCATCTAAGGTAGAGACATCCGCGGGTTCCATAACTGAAGTATCTCGCGGCATACCGGACTCCGAATGGGTCTCAGTAGAGGCCTGCAAATCAGAAGTAGCGGGTATCAGGGGCTGCGAAAGCACCTCACTGAGTACCGGCGAACTGGCGATTGGCTTAGGAGAAGCATCATCGTCAGTTTTGGACCTCAACAGTCTGTCTTTGTCTTTTTCTTTGTGTTTTTTAGGTATTCCGGTAGTCGGATTGCTAACTGACCACATTTCTGGATAATTAAAACGTGAGCCAAAATATCCAGAAGCAAAAATATACCGACGTTTAATAGTGCGTTGATTAAATTTAGCACAAAACCGACATCAAGGTACGTTGTGGTCAGGGCCTAGGCAAGGAATACAGTACAAATGAAAATCCTTATGAGGTATTTGCTTCCCACAAGTAATGCAATTATTAACTTTTACTGACATCGGTAAGGAGCAAGAAAAAGTTTCCCCAACGGGGTACTTAGCTTTTTAGTTTAAGACTTTGGTTCTGAAACTCGAAAATGAAAATTTCAGGAGTTGGCCGACCGGCACTTGCAAACTGCTTCTGCTTCGGGGACTGCGTGGCAAGAAAGACTGATGTAATGGCGTTGGCTGCATGTTTTATACCCCTGACGTCATGGAAGAAGGGACAGCAACCGACGCAGGACCCAAGACTTTGTTAATCAGGTCAACTGAGGGCAACCTGTCAGCAGATTACCCTAATGTAATGACTCTAACAGTGAAACACGAAGAACATCTTATAAATAAAGGTATGGCATCTAAGTACAATGAAGTCATTGTTCCACTATATTCGGTATTCATCAGACCTATCATCGAGTACAATGCCCCCTTTGGTATGTACCTAACCAGGCATATCCAACAATTGGAATGTTCACAGTGGTTCCTCAGTAAAAGAATACAGGGCTTAAATAAAATGTCCTGTGCAGATCGCCTCAAAGCTCTATCCCTGTATTCTGACTCCTACAGTCTTTTGAGGGGGGAGATCTATGCCTGACATACACGGCACTGTCAGACCCCACTGATGGACCTACTGCATATCCACAAAACAAACAGCACCAGAATTACCCATTCTAAAGACTTAAACCTTGCCTGTGACATAAATAGGACCTGCTGGAGAGACAAGTGTGTACCCAGTCTCTGAAATAGGCTCCCCATCCATGTGTAGCAAAGTTCCTCCCTAACCCAATTCAACTGCAACTTGGACAACTAGATGGGGAACAGGAAATGCATCCCTGGTTTGGCACCCATGTGTCTAATGGACACAGGCAACCTGTAAATGGTTCATCTCCCAGGCCTTAGCTTGTAAATGTTTCATCTCCAAAGCCCCTGCTTACACTTATCAAGGGTATCAGAACTTGTCAGAGATTTGGGATGCATGGCTAGGCTTAAAAAGGCCCTTGTGGTCATTAGTCTAGTAAACACCTAAGAACCTGTCCAGGCAGTACCCGAGTTGTCTGTGAAAATGTAAGGAATTGCAGGATCCATTCCTCTTTATAACTGCTTCAGGGAATTTCTATTAAGATTCTGGGCAAAAAAGAGAGGTTAGTGGACAAACTTTATCCTTGTGGAATGCATGGAAATGTTCTGTACAAAGCACGGCTTGGAGATCAGACACTTCCTGGCCGATGTAAGTACTACCAAAAACAATGTATGGAAGCTGTAACTGCAAGTTCAAAGAGTGGGAATGTACCCTTTTCAAGTGAGTTATGATCTTCATCTTGTACCATGATCTCTATGGGAGGGATTTAAGATGTAGGATGCCATTTAGTCACTGTCTGGCAAGAGGTCTGGAAGCTAGCAGGGGGTCTAAAGGCAGATATGGTCAAAACATGCAATTGAACTGAAGTATAAGTACAGAAAAGGTTGGTTTACTATCATAAAATCGAACTGTAGGCTGCTGAATCACATATGTTCGAAATGTCCTGTTTAGCGACATATATAGTCAAAATATAAATAACAGACAGCCATAATTGCGAATTTCAAGATTTATTCGGCTAAACATAATTCGACAATCAGCAAGCGACAAAATAGCTGGTCGCACATCTGCTGACAACAGTGTCAGCCTTTAAAATACTGGGAGTGCAACATACAGTGGTTTCAGGGAGGAAAAAGCAAGACCGAGGCAAGACGGCAACCTTATTACTCATAGCTATGCAGTGCATATCAGAGATAAAGTAACATGGTGGAAAGTGCAAAGTGGGAATTATATGTTAACCAAATAGGTTAAATTTGCCGTACTAATGTTTACTGCACACTATAAATGTTCCTAGCAAGTCGAATTGCAGCTGTCAGTAGCATTTTAGTTGTATGATGCCCCATACCTGCACCAATTGCTTTTAATGTCAGTGATCATCACTGGTAAGATGCATTACTCTATGTTCTAAAGTACAACTGATGAATCTAGTAGCTATATGAGGTATAAATGTACACGTGCACTAGTGTTCTATAAGATGATAGCAAACTGTGTTATTTTTGGATTTCTGTAGTATGTGTAGTGGTGATACGGCTTTGAATTATAGTATACACTGTATGTGCTCTTTTGGCAGGTCACTGACATAGCTAATGAGAGTGCTGGTCCAGGAAGAGTACATGCTGTATACAATTCTGTCAGTTCAAAAAAAGGAAGGACAATGCTGCTGATTGAAGGCTATGTGCATTACTTAGAGAAGCAGGCTGGTGATAGGAAATATTGGTGTTATTCCCTAAAGCAAAAGGAGAAGTGTAAGGGCAGATGTATTACCGTGGGGGTAGTGAAGGTGAAATACTGCAGAGAACCACTCCACACTCCCATGCACCTGACCCTGTTAAACCTGACTGTATTAGGGTTAAAGAAACAATAAAAAGGAGAGCTGAGCAAACTAGAGGATCTTTGCAGGGTTGTTTCAGAAGTACTGGCTAGTACATCTACAGATGTCACCGTTGATTTACCAAACACCACTGCATTGAAACAAATTGTTGTTAGAGCAAGAAACAAAGGCAAAGCAGCTGCATTTAAGGATTTTACTGATCGACGGAATCTAACTTCTGACATGTTGCCTATTAAAAGTGGTAGTTTTCTCATTACACATGATGGGGATCAGGGGCAGAGTCACCAAATAGTTGTCATAACAACAGTAAATAATATGAAGATAATGTGTAACGTCGAGTTTCTCATGGTTGATGGCACTTTTCCTATTTGTACAGTCGATTGTAAGCAAATATACAGTATACATTACCCTCTCTCAGACGGTGAAAATAGGAAGATTATTCCCATGGTATATGCGTTACTATCTACAAAGAGTGAAATCTACTATGACTACTTTTGGAGGAATGTCATACGTGTGTGTAATGAAAATAGTGTGACTCTAGCATCACAAATGATTTTGAGTGACTTTGAAAAAGGGGCTGTGAATGCCATTACACGACACTTTCCAAACTCAGCAGCCAAGGGATGCTGGTTTCATTTCTGCCACGTTATATGGTGACAAATACAGAAACTACACTTGGCTGCTGAGTTTGGCCATAGTACGTCATTCTCAGTCCTTCGTAAAGAAATACCAGCCTTAGCATTTCTAAAGCCAGAGGATGTTTTCCCTACATTTGATAGTATTGAGCATGAAATGTCTGATATTGCTCAGCTATTATGCACATTTTTCAAAGAGAATTATTTACTAGGTAAACCTAGAAGGTATGAGATGCGTGGATGCACATTTGAAAGGATCCTACCACTGTTTGAGTTAGTATTTTGGAGTCACCATGATACCTGCACAGAAGGTTTCCTTAGATCACAAAATGCAGTTGAAGGCTTGCATCATTGTCTCAGAAGCCTTCTAGATAGAAAGAATTGTACATTATGGATATATTACATGCAATTCAGTTGGAACAGAATCATGTTGAGGACTTGGTTTCACGGTTATTACTCTCTGCACCTCCATCACCAAAAAGGAGACATTTAGTGGAAAGGGAAAATGCATTCAGAATGCTGTTGGCAAAAAGGGCTACCTTCACATGTAGATGATTCACTGGAATTGGTTGCAAAACACTGTTCATTTTAATTCCTGTTTAGAAATTGTAACTGTGATACTTGCAGTATACACATGCCCTACATTGGTGAATTCAACACAATTTACTAGGGTCCAGATGGAATGCCGCACACTAAAGATGGATTTCACTACATATGTTTATTATCACGTTGTGTTTCAACTTAAAATTCACCTCGGAGTGCAAAAACTACTCTCTAGCTTAATGTTACACTGCTCATATACGTGCGTATTTACAGTAACCTAGACTGCTAAGCATCGTGAGACTACAAACTGCAATTCGTCTGCTGAAATACACGTTCAGATGCTGTTTAATGGATGGAGATGTGTTGAATCATGTTATGCAGGGAGAGGACATGGAAAAAATTTGACCTGTTAGTAACAGCCTGCATTTAATTGCTGGAACCTGTGTTCTGAGAGACTGCCTTCCACACTATCTGCAGATATACAGAACTGAGTATATATTTTTTGGTTATAGAGTTTGTTAATTGTTGCTTAGATATCTGCTTCCCTGTACTGAGAGACTGATCTGCAAATATACAGAGCTGAGTATATTTTTTTGGTTTTAGAGTTTGTACTGTTAGTTGTTGCTTAGATTCTCTGTTGAAACTGTCCCTCCCCCCCATTTTCTGCCGTGTCTTCAGTTGGTATAACTGTTTTTTACAGCTTGTGTGTTATCTAACTCAAGGATCACTTGCATAAAATTTGACCTGTTAGTAACAGCCTGCATTTAATTGCTGGAACCTGTGTTCTGAGAGACTGCCTTCCAGACTATCTGCAAATATACAGATCTGAGTATATTTTTTTTGGTTATAGAGTTTGTTAATTGTTGCTTAGATATCTGTCGTCTCCTGTTCTGAGAGACTGATCTGCAAATATACAGAGCTGAGTATATTTTTTTTTGGTTTTAGAGTTTGTACTGTTAGTTGTTGCTTAGATCTCTGTTGAAATTGTTTTGTCCCACCCACCTTCCCTATTTTTGGTTTGTAGCTTAAATTTGGTGGCTTTTGCAGTTGCCCGCCCCACTGTAGATTTGATCTGGGACACTCCCCCAGTCCCATCTCTTTACCACATTCTACCTAATAAAATCTTTCTGCACTTGTTTTTAGTCCTTTTTAATTTAATTACATTTTTTAAACTGTGTTTGGTCTAATATTGCTACACATTCAAGTGTGCTAGCTTGCAATGCATGTGTTTTTACTACTGTGTTTGCTAATTTTCTGTAAAAAAAAAAAAACAAAACAAAACAAAAAAAAACTGTAAGCCTGTTTCCTATCTTTCCTGTAACTAGTGTTCCAGATATAGATTTGCTGTATCCAGGACTGCATATAAGCTTCTGAGCCCCCCCCCAAGCCTTTCTGTGTTGGAGGGAAGCCTTCTAGCTTATCAGTGGGAGTGGTAAGCACTAGGTAACCCACCTGTGGTTCTGGCCCAGAAATTGTAGTTACTGGCCGTTTGGGCAATCTCTTCCATCTCTCTCAACTTTCTGATTTGAAAGCCTGCATTTTCACTTGTTTCTGTCCTGTAACTTGTCTAGCGCAGATACGGATTCTTAGTTTTAGCACTTAAATTTGCTTATTCATGCTCAGCACTTGTTCAGAACCTGTAAGCACTAAATAAGCTACTAATTACTATAGCACTCAATCTTCCTCATTACCTAGAGGAAAACAGTTTTTGTACTTACTTTTCTCACTTGCTTACAGAAAAACAGTTCTTGTGCTCACTTTCCTCACTTATCCAGGGGAAAATAGTTTTTTATTCAGGCATGTCCAAGGGTCAGCTCCCAGTGTTCTCTCCTGTGTATCTGATGAATCTGGGCATCTTGTGGCAATGTAGAAATTGCCACATGTACACAGACAACCCTCTCCTCCTACCACCCAACACTACAATCTGTGAGAGATGCACTTATCTAGCCAAACTGGAGGTAAAGCTCTCTCCAACCAAGACTGAACTTGACAGTCATGAGGAGAAGGTAAACGTTTGCACCACACCACACGCATCACACAGTCTCACTAAATCTACACCACCAAAATCCACACACAGTAACACAAAAACATTCGTGAAGGCTCTCAATAATAATCTGTCTAAGCAACAGATACCTCCAAAGCAGAAACGCAAGCAACCTCCATTCCCCAACACAACCCAAATGACACATAGCCCACAGACTCAGTGTGCCACTCAACCACAGCCAATAAGGCAAAACAACATACCCAACACACTAGTCATAGGTGACGCTATAGTCAGGCACACTGATGTCCCACTCACCAAGCTAAACAAGGAGAAGGTTACTGTCAGCTGCCTGTCGGGTGCCAGGATCCGCCACATAACTCACACACTCAGGTCACTCCACAACAAGTACAAATATGACTCTGTCATTGTCCATATTGGTGTGAATGACCTGAGACGTACCTCCCTGGACTACATGAAAAGAGACATGGAAGAGTTCTCCAATCTTGTAGCCCAGGCAGGTATGACCCTAGCCTTGAGAAGCATTCTGTCATCGCCCCGAATGATACCACAGTACAAGGACAAAATGATTGACTTCAACAATTGGCTAAGCTTCTGGTGTCATTCTAAGGGGATCCAGTATCTGTCTGCTTGGGATGACATGGTCCACAGACCACGATGCTTTGCCATAGATGACCTGCACCTGTCGCCCCTGGGATTCTGGATACTGGCTAAGGCTCTTGCTGCCCCTATAGTGCCTTTTTTAGGCAAGGTTCAAATAACAAATTCACCACCGTTAACAGGAACAGGCAAGCAAAAACTAAGGGTAATGCTACTCAATGCTAGAAGTCTAAATCTCAAAATGCACTCACTCGAGGCACTCCTTAAAATGGAGAACATCGACATCTGTGCAGTGACTGAGACCTGGTTCAAGGCTCCAGAGAGCACCCCTGCACTACCAGGCTATAACTCATACCACACTTTTCGGCCATGTAACCTGGACCGAAACACCAAAGGCGGAAGTGTGTCCATATTCATTAAGGATATCCACACCTCCAGGCTAGTTGCTCAGCATAATGCATCCAAGGTTGTCCAAGTGCAACTAACGCTGGGCAAAACTGCAATCCAAATTGTAGCTTGCTACAGATCCCCCACCATGCCCCAGGATTCCTACTCCTCTTTTCTTGATGTACTGGAAAATATTATCGTTCAACCAAACACCCTAATAATGGGCGACTTCAACTACCTCACCATTACCTGGGAAAACTACTCGTGTACCAACTCCTTAGCTCAACGCTTTCTGGAATTCATAAACTCCAATGTCCTGGATCAACTTATCCACACCCCCACCAGGGGCAACAATATCCTAGACCTAGTTATTACCAACAGAGTGACCGGTGTTCCACACGTGAAGTCAACTCCTCGTTGGTCCAATCCAACCATAAGCTAATCACCCTTGATATCCACCCCCCCCCCCTCCATTAAGGAAACCACGGTAAAAAAATTTATCCAATGCCAAATTCATGCTTCTTAAGACAGAAGTGGTGAACTTCATGACACCCATGCAGATGGACAATACAGTTACAACTGCTGAATCCTACACAAATGCACTCTATAAGCACTTACACGAGTGCATGGATTGTGCTATCCCAAACAGAACCAAGACACTATCCTCCAAAAAAGGAAGCCAATCTGGTGGTCCCCTGCCATAAACAAACTGTACAACAGAAGGAAGAAACTGTTGCAAAAGAGAGTAAAATCCCATAAGTGGAGGAGCACCCTGGTCAGCCTCAGTAAGAAGCTGAGATCCCTTATAAGATCCTCCAAAGCTAGCTATGAAAACAAAATCGCCACTAATTCCAAGAACAACCACAAAGCATTCTATAGCTATGTCAAGAATCCCGATGGCAACACCCAGATCTGCTCTGAGTTACAGCACAAAGGCATAAAAATTACAGAACCAACTGATATTGCCAACAACCTGGCAGATAGGTTTAGTGCTAACTTTACCCCACCCCCTAAAGGGTCCATATCTATACAGGAAGAATGCAGAGTCCCTGTAATCACAACTACGCAGGTAAAAGCTGCACTCTCTAAAGCCAAAAACACAGCATCCATGGGACTGGACAACATCCCAGGCTGCGTTTTACACGAACTTCAGAATGAACTGGCTTCCCCACTTAAGCACCATGTTCAATAATAGCCTCGCATCAGGCTTTGTGCCCACTGAATGGCGCACAGCAACAGTTATTCCACTCCACAAAGGGGGAGCCACCACTGATCCCGGGAACTATCGACCTATTAGCCTGACGAGCCTGGTCTGCAAGGCCATGGAACGTATCATCATGGAACTTATAAACAAGACATTGGTAACCTCCAAACTCTGGATCCCACCCAGTTCGGGTTTGTGAAAGGCAGATCATGCCTCCTGAACCTGATCGACTTCTTTGAGGCAATCACCAAAGCAGTAGATGAGGGTAAGGTGGTTCACACAGCCTATCTTGACCTCGCCAAGGCTTTCAACACCATCTCCCATTCTGGAATTATAGCTAAACTCACTAAACTAGGTATAAATCCCTACGTCACAAGATGGGTTGCCAACTGGCTCGCTGACAGAACCCATACTGTAAAAGTTGCAGACTCCAAATCTCACCTCAAAGCAGTGACAAGTGGAGTACCACAGGGTTCCATCCTGGGACCTCTCCTGTTTGGTATCTTCTTCTCTGAAGTACAGGCTAACACACAAGGCCTCTGGCTAACGAAGTTAGCAGACGACTGCAAAATAGGAGCCATAGTCAAGTCCCCAAATGATGTGGACATCCTACAGAAGGGCCTTGCTGAGAGAGATGCCTGGTGTCTGAGCCATGGCCTCAAGCTCAATGCCAAAAAGTGGTGTCATCCCCTTTGGTAAAAACTCTGTACCCATGAACTACCATATAGGCAGCAATCTACTTAACACCGAACGTGTGATAAGAGACCTTGGGACCCAAGTGGACAGTAGTCTCTTCTTTGATAGTCACATCGCCACAGTAGTCAGGAAGTCCTTCTACGTGGCACAGCTCATCATAAAAGGGTTCTTATCCAGGAAAAAAAGAGGTCATTGTTCCCCTCTACTCGACACTCATTAGACCCATTATAGAGTACAATGTCCCTTTTGGAATGTGTCTCACAAGACATCTGCAGCAGCTGAAAGGCCACAGAAGTACCTCAACAAAGAGGATTACTGGCCTCAAACAAATGCCCTACACTGACCGCCTCAAAAAACTCCAGCTTTACTCCATAGCATATCACCTACTCCGAGGTGATCTCTGCCTAACATATAAAGCTATGTCAAACCCAGAGCTGTTGGACATGCTGCACCTAAAGAAATCCCAATCCCTCCCAGCTACACGCTCTAGGGACCTAAACCTTGTCACCACAATAAACAGGACATGCTGGAGGGATAGATTCCTGTCCCAGAAACTTCCCAAACTCTGGCAAAGGCTACCCATCTATGTCAAGCAAAGTGCTTCACTACCATTCTTCAAGAAAAATCTTGATGAGTGGATGGGAAATTGGAAATACACCCTGGGGATCACTTCTGTGCCTCTGCTCGACAGTGGCACAGGAAAATAACTTTCTTGGGTGGCGTAAGCCAGGGAACCTTGTTGGTTAGGCTTACGTAGGCCCTTGGGCTGATAGCCTAGTACCTACCTATGAACACACTCAGAGATCGAAAATGTCTACTTTGACATTTTCTAAACGTCCGATCAACATTTTGAATGTTCAACATCTTGAAAACAGACATTCCGGTTCGCAAACATGCCATTTTGGCATTGTTATAGTCATTTAACTGATAGTAAACCGAAAAGGTCAATGAGATACTAAAGTACTATAGCTACATCCCACTGTTTGGCATACAGGATCATCCGTTATCATCCGAGTAAAAACCTTTTTCACTTGACTAGCTATGATTTTCCTGTACTTGGCCTCCTAGCTTCCCTCATGATTTCCAGCATGCCCTTCTGACAAATTTGACCAAAATAAATTAGGATCATAACCGCCAAACTATAAGTCTCACAGTGGACAGGTAGGCCCTGATTAGATAACCCCCTGCAGTATGCTAGAAGGTTCAAATTTTGTGGGAGGATATAAGGAATCTCCCTTGCCATTTAGAGAAGGTGGTAGATCAAATGCTGCCTTGGCTAGAAGGGTGAAATCAACAGAATTTCTAGTCTGCCCTCCTTGATTTTTCACTGACTCTTGGAAAGCAAAGTAAATGGAAACAAAGCATGCAGAAACAACTACTCCATTCCAGAGAGAATGCATCTACTGCCCAAGCATTTTTGGGTTGTGCTCAAGAGCAGTACTTCCCTTAATTGTCTGTTATAGGGAGAAGCAAAGAGGTCTGCTTCTAGAACACCCCACTTGGTGGTGATTTCTAGAAAGATACTTCTATGCAGTATCCATTCATATTGATCTGCAGAGGTCCTGCTCATATGGTCTGCCAAGTCACCCATAAACTAAAATTATATATAGGTGTTTGTTCCCAGAACTGTGTGGCTAGCTTCTAAATTCGCCAGTGTGCTCCCCCCTTTATTAAAGTGTCACATCACTACTTGTCAGTCATCACCCTCAATGTTCCAGGCACTCCTACAGACCTGAATGTTTTCAAAGCATAAATAACAGACAGTTTCTATTTTATGTTGATGTGCAACACACCTTATTGCCAAGTCCAACAGCCATACATCTTAAGATCAAAGTGGGGCCTCCCCAAGCCAGATGTAATGCAGACATAGTCAGGGTCTGAGTGGGAGACTGGCAGTTTGAAGCACATAGCTTTGTTCATTCTAATCTGTGTTTGCCACCAATTTAGTTCCCTCTTGACAAGGGCTACTTCTGGTATCAAGAGTGTCCCAATGAGTACATAAACTTGCTAGTCCCAAAATTTCTTGAAGGACTGCAGTTTTTTCATCTGAAGCTTGGTTATGGTAACCATCAGAATTGTGAAGCCCATGTGTCCCAAAATACTCACAGCAAGTCTTCCTGTCCATTTCAGACTTTCACCTGTAATGTAGAATATGATAGTCTGGGACCAGACTTTCTCCACTGGGCTGAATGTCTGGCACTGACTAGCATCTGATGAAACATTGAAAAAACATTATCTAGCAAGCACACAGTTGAATTTTTACATGTTCAGGGTGAATCACAGCCTGTTCAGGTATTGATGTTTGTCCTCTAAGGCCCTATATATATCTCTTCTTTAAGACATGGGCATGGATCTTGCAGTCATCCAGGTATAGGTATATATGAATACCCCTGGCTCTGCAAGGAGCTAATTTTATTAACACCCAGGGCACAGTAGCTAAACCTAAAGTGCAAGAAATTGAGATCGAAATGGGATCCCCTTGTCACAAATCTTAAGACCTACCCATACTATAATATGGAGATACATAGATGGGTATCCCTGAGGTCTTAATTAAGCCCAGGTGAAGGCTTAAAAGAAGAAAAAAATGCTTGTCAACATAAAATTTTGAATTCTGATAAGCTTAAGAACTTGTTTAGCTTTGATAAGTTCAAAGGATTTGTCTTTTCTTGGGACAAGGAACAATCCTGAGTAAAATCATTTCCTTTAGCAATCTCAGTAACTCAACAGGAGGAATACTCACCTTCGGTGGAGAAGGCTGCAGATTCTATTCCCACACCAGGAAGATGGATTAATTTTCTCATATTGACACTGTAGTTTAGCTTAAGGGGGAGGTGCTGCACTCCACAGTATGCCATCCTTTGGATGAAATTTTAAACTGAGACTTCCTCTGCCTAAGTTGGTGGAAGCTCAAGTGGATATAAAACATTCCATGACACTTACCAAAGAGAGTAGAGAGAAACTCCCCAGTATCCTAGCCAAATTTCCCCCACCAGTATGAATAGCACCTCAGTTCTCCCCCAAAAAGAGGCCACTGATTAAATGGGGCTAACCCAATCAGCAATGTATAAACAAATTATATAAGAATAGGCCCCAGTAGATGTTTATGGTCCTTTGGTTGTAGGACAGCACCTCTCTTTTTTAGCACTATAAGAAACAGCAGCTTGTAGTCCCTGACTTGAGACTATATTCAAAGCTCACTGGTATGTGTTTATGCTGCACCAATGCTGAAAACAGCAAGCCAGCTGAGGGGAGAGGTGTGCGGAACTGGGACACGATAATGACTCAGGTGAGGGTTCTGGGGATGAGAGAGGTTGGTGGTGTAGTCACAGATGCTCCACTGCTGGATGAATCACCCTGAGGGTCCCCTAGCTCCCTTTTTTTGCTGCCACCATTCTTTTGACTAGCCTTCCTTAATTTGTCTTTTTTACTTGCCCAGTCTCCATTAAAAAGGCCCTTGTTTAGATGGATAATTCAGACAGTACTTAAAAAGGAGAGGATGGAACATATGTAAAAGATACAGTGGGCTTCATCTCATCCTTCCAATTACTTAAGTACATGGTATGTTTGGGATTCTAATAACAGTTCTATGTCTAATACAGCACTTAGGAGCTGTGCCATTACATCCCTGGTCAGAGACTGAGGTCTCAAGCCTGGAATGCCTTCTTAACATACAACCTACAGTTGCAGATCTAAGTGATGCATCCACAGCATTATACCCACAACTCAATGCATCCCTCCCAAAATGGAGTGAGGTCTGTACCTATCTCAGGAAAGCAGTTTTGGTGAGTTCATTGTGTACTCCCACTAAACACTTACACAAACTACTTGATGAAGTGCCCCAGACATTTTATGATGTTGCTGTGGTAGTGCAGTGACCACACATTAGGAAGAATGCTGCACTCTATTGCCAGTCTAGCTCCTCCAGCAGATTCCAGTGACACTATATGTAAGTCTCTAACAGGGTTTTTATAAAGAAATTTGTGACTGTCCCGAACCCTATATAACCAGTCTGCCCTCTTGAGAATTAAGGGGTTGGGAGTCTGACTTCAAGGAGACAGCATCAAACATATCTGAGAGAGACAGAGGGAGACACAGACAGAGATTCTCCTAATCCAGGAAATCTTCACTTAATACAGAAACAGCTATTGGTTTTAGGAAGGTCCTAATCACAGAAGCTCTTTGGCCCTCTTCTTAGAAGCTAAGGCCATTTAAAATGCTCTTCCATTACAGAATGATGCTCTCCAAATGACAGGTCTTCTAGAAGTGAGTCAGAAGCTATAGTGTTCCTTCACTGTCCATGCCACAGGAAAGTGAACAGGACATCACATTGATCTATCATCCAATTCTCTCTCCTCTTCCTCCGAATCCCTGGAGTCAGAATCTCTCTGAGGGGACAAAAGTATTTTGATGTTTGTAAGGTAATCACTTCACCAATGACCCATCGGAAGATAACTCAGTGCTGCCTGGGCCAGAATGGGGCAATCAGGATCACTTCTGTCCTCTCTTCCTTCAAATTTTTATCTACCCCACAAAATAAGAGTATGAAAGGGAAGACAGTTAGAAATATACATATCCAGTCTAGGGACAAAGCATCAGCAGCCCACGCTTGCCTAGTTTTCAGCTCCAGAGCATAGTTTTGTCAACTGCTTGTTTGGAAAAGCAAAGAAGTCTATCTGTGGTACAACTCACCTGTTTGTGAGATCTAAAAATGTGTCCCTGTCCAGAATTTCCTCATGTAGACTTGCTGATATCCTACTCAACTGGATTGCTATGCAGTTCTCCTGTGTTGGAATCCATGGTCCCAAGCCTGATTGTCTTGAATGCTTTAACAGCCTCCACAACTCCCATGATTTAAAACTGTGTGCAGCTCTGCTTGCTTGTGATTGCAAGTACCCCGCACATTTAGGCTCAAGGTAAGTCCTCCCCATACCATATTTCAGCCATTTGCAGTTAAGGTCTGGTTTGGGTAGGTGATCTGAAAAGCATATCCTCATTCTTTCCAATTTGCTGTACCCACCACTCAAGTTCCATCCTTATAGAAGGTAGGATTGAAATGGTATGTTCCAAGGACAAACTGCTGGCCCCTGGTATTTTTTAGGTATGATGGAAGTTTTCTTATATGAGGACTGATTAATGGCACCATGAGTAGTGTGGATGCCATGCTACCCAGAATGCTTTAACTACCTGGCTATCACCATTAATTTCCTTGACATGTTCTAGAAAGGGGACAAAAGGGCTCACCTTTTATACGTCGTAGGTAAGCTCTTGCTGAGCTGTCATACAAGATCATCACTCATCCGACTGGGCATATGTTCAATGTCTGTTCATTGAGGGAGGGACCCTAGTTTACTGAGGCAGTCTGCAATATACCAGCTGCTCCCTACATCTCTTCCTGGAATTGTGCCTCAGGCAGCCATCCATGGATAGGCAAATATCCATGGTCCTACAATGAAGTGAGATGTGCCCAGAGTTTTTACACAAACAAAAAGGCAAGGAGTTAAATCATAATGGCGTTGTCTGTGTATCCCCAGAAATAGAGACATGAAGAAGGCATCAAGAGAGCAAATGCCTGCAGTACAGCCTAAGAACCCAGGAATTGCAACACAGCCTACACAGTCAATGTTTGAGTTTTAGAACTTTCAATGACCTGTTGGGCCTTACTTCTCAGATGGCTGCAAAATGAACGATTAGAGTTTTCCTAGTGTGAAAAATGCAAATGTAAAAAAAATGCCAGTTAAAGCCATTCATTTGGGGAAAATTTACTTAGTGGCAAGTAATTACGCTACCTGTATGCCAACAAAGAAGAAATTTAGAAAAAGTAACAGGAAATACGGCAGAAAAGAAGAAAAATTCTGGACAATGTAGCTGTTCAGCAAAAAAGCAGTTCAGGTTTCAGCTCTGGTACAAGAGATGGCTTCCAGTAACACGTAGGAAAAAATAAATCAAATGTACTGAAGGAATACTTTCAGTTAAATAACAAAAAGCTTGAGAAAAAAATAAAAGCTTTAATTAGTTGTTCAAATGAACTGATGAAACTAAAAAAAAAATCAGATGCTGAAATGAAGAAAAGGTTAATTAACCATGAGGCTTCTCAAGAACAACTCTTTCAAAATACTGTAGAGTGAGAAGACATTGCAGACAAAACCTGAGGATATTATGCTGTACCAAATAATCAAGAAAGAACAGAGAGTATTA
This sequence comes from Protopterus annectens, assembly GCF_019279795.1. Taxonomy (NCBI): domain Eukaryota; kingdom Metazoa; phylum Chordata; order Ceratodontiformes; family Protopteridae; genus Protopterus; species Protopterus annectens. The sequence continues at coordinate 1,411,358,339 of NC_056743.1, forward strand.
ATTCTATGAAAGTACAAATAAGCAACTGAACTGGTGTTCCATATCAGAATTTGTTAAATGAGTGGGCACATGATATGTATGCTCAAAACATGGCCATGAGAAACCAGCCAAGACTATATTAGTAAAGATTCAATCATACCAGCAGACAGAGTTGCTCCTGACAAAATTGTGGAAGAAAGGTATTAAAAACTGGGGACAGCACAGTGATTGTTGAAATGATTATTCACTGTACATCTGGAAGAAGAGAAGTAAGTTTATTCCAGCAATAAAGGAATGTTGACAGGCAGTCGTAAGACTCAAGCTGTGCTCTCCAGCTGTTGGCAGAAATTTTTTCCCTGGAGGATCGCAGACATTTTCAGATGCAGAACAGGCTATGGAGGAAATGAAGTTTAGCCAATAACAAGGATGCCAGCAAGTAGAAGGAAGCTTTGCTGCTCATTCTTCTGACAAACAAAGCCTACGGACAGACTTTGCCAGTTAAACCTTTTCCATTGTTCCAAAGGAAAATTCTTGAGTGCAGAAAAAAACACAGGAGCTGACTAGAAGAATCGGAAGTAATCTGTATTTGAACAAGAGACTGGTGTTGACAGATGGAGATGATCAGGAAGAAGAACACTGTGAAACTAGTGATTAAATGAGAGACTGTAAAGCAGCAAACCCATAAGATATAGGATTAGATATGTGAAACATGGTACAGTGGATATATATTTCTTTATTGTCTGTTTTATAAAACTGTTAGCTTACAACTACTGCAGTGTTTTTACATTACTTTTGTTACAGTTCATTACAGCTTAGCAAGCAAGTGGTAAATGTTTTGTCATATCATGCAACCTTGAAAAATATGTATGTACCCTGTACTTCATGGAACATACACTTGCATGGAACACATTTGGAGATAAGCTTGATGAATGTGAGCACATATACCATGTCAAGATAACATGAGAAATGTTTTATGTTACCCGCTAATCTGTATCTGTTTACTTCTTTTACCTTGAAAATGTATGTATGACTTTTACCACAGTTAGGAAACCTTTGAACCTTGTATTTGATTTTCTATTTTAGAAAACATAAAAGGGTTTGTATCTTTGCATAAAGTTGAAACTCTTTCTATACTGAGATACTCTGTATTGACATTCTTCTAATAATGTGTTTGAATCCAGAATCTTTAACCATCTGTACATCAAACTTAATAGCTGTATGATATTATGTTTTGGCAAATCTACCATTTCAGTGGCTTTGCAACAGTAAATAGCCGAGAAAGATTGGAATTTTGTTAACTGTATTAAAACTGGTGAATGAAGGACATTGAAAGGACTGTAGATGCAACTATAAATAAAAGTTATTTTTAATAATAATTTTAGAAAACATTTAATGGTGCAGCCAGGAGTACTTTAAATATGAGGTAGGGGAGTCTTATCAGTGACTGCTCCACATGCTACAGATTTCAAAGCAAGAAAGTAATTTTTCTTACTTGTAATGTATTCACCAAGAAAGAATGGAAAGAAGCAAGTTAAAAGTAATATAATTTTGTGATCCTGGGCTTCTACAATGGAGGATGTAAAAGTAAACTGATCACATTACACGTACAACAAAAGTAGTCATTCTGTTTTACAAGAGTGGGATGCCCAGATTAATGTCCTTGGTTTAAACTATAGACAATGTTTTTTTAAGCAAACAGGCTTGAAAAATAAGACAAAATGATGACAAGCATGGGGAATGTACTTTTCTTGCAAAAGCTTTCACTGACAGAAAGTCTGCAGGTACAGGCAATTAAATATTAACAGTTTGTTCCAAGTTAAATTTACAATGATTCTTAGTTACATGCACCTGCAAAATTTTAGCTGTTTTTACATCATTACCAACTGCTTTTTCTTGGAAACAAAGATGTCTAAAGGTGCAAGCAACTAATCATGAGAGCTCTGAGCACTCCATGCTGAGCGACATGTAACAGATATAGTGTGATTATAACTTAAAAGTACAATGGCAAACAATTTAGTGAACAGTAATTGAAGTCTGAAACTGTAGACAATTAATTTATACAAGTAGTTGCCTACCCAGCAGCCTTCATACTTTAATGCAATGACTATAACAGTGTACAGTTTAGTTTCTATAGTTGATGGTAGCCAGTGAACCTTCTCTTGGGGTTAAAAGTTAATGTTTACTGAAAGCATGCAAGCTTTTTTTAACATCTGGGAAGGGGAAAATGGATAAGAAAAGGACAGAAATCAGTGTAAGTGAGAAAACAGATTTGTGATATGTATTTCAGCATAGGCAAACTTAAATCAAGAAAACAGTAATGTCTGTAGATGCAGATGTCAGTTTAGGGTAACTGCTCCTATCCGGAGGGATACAGTAGTTTGTTTCAGAAATATGTATGAAGTAAAAAAATCTTAAAAACGTGTAATATATGTTCAAATGGATACGAGAAGTAGCAAATGAATGCTAAGAGATCATCCTGCCAGAGCTAAAAGTTGGAAGTACACATACAACCTAAAGGTTGGAAATACACTTTCAAAACAACAGTTATGTCTAACAGAAGGGAGAAATGATTTTCCATCATAATGGCTACTCTGTCCATATCACAATGGAATGTACATTACCTTACAGGTATAGACATAAAGCAGAGAGTATTGAAATGATATTCAGAAATTCAGGTGCAAACAGCAATGCTACACGAGATACATTTGGAGAAAAATGACCATGTGAATTTCACAAAGAAAGGATTTCGGGATGGATATTCAGCAGAATAACAGGTACAAAGGAAAACAGGGATAATAGTGCTTCTTGACAGATGTGCTTATAACAGACACAGATACGTAAAAAGCCAATAATGGTACATTTCCAGTAGTATGGGGTTGCTGGAAGGGGAGGAAGATTATCCTGGCATGTACTTGTATTGTACCAAAACTTTTTGGGAGAAATAATCAACTTTCAGTAGGGGTTATTATTTATGGTTATGGAATGGAATGTTTTATAATAATTAAGATATAGCAGAGGGATCTAGAAGGGAAAATGAAACAAAAGAGGATAAAGTTCCAAAGAAATTTATGAGTACTTGGTAGGGAAAATGTGAAGGAACTCAGATAAAACAAATTATTCTCTAAGATACAATAATTGGGCTAGGCTGGCTATAAATTATACTTCAGATGAGCATGCATATTTACTTGAAAGCAATGACACACATCTAACAACAAATGTTACCAGTGCATGATATGAAATAAAAACAAAGGTGAATGGTAATAAAGTAAAAATGAGACACTACCTCTTTCTTACTTCCCTGTTTAAAAAATGAATTTAAGGAATAGGTAGTAAAATAATTTGAGAATTATTAGATTTAGATTTTTTTATCAGAACTGATAGCAAGAGAGTGGGATAAAACTAAAATGGAATTTAAAAACAAGATAGAAGTACAAGAGAAGGATATAGGGGAAACAGATGGGAATTAGAGGGAACAAAGATTGAAGTATTGCAGAATAAGGGGAATTTGACAAAACAAGAAGAGAAGCAACAGCACAGCCCTAAACTGAAATAAGGAAGTATTTGGATAATATACATGAGTTTAGAAAGGAAGCTGTAAATCAAGTTTTTTTTTATTTTTTTTTTATAGTAACTCACAAAAACTTTTAGCACGAGAATTTAGGCAACAGAAAATACAAAACAGTTGTCTACAAACATAGGGAGCTTATGACAAGAAAATTAAAGAGGAAGCTCAACAATTATTAAGCCAGGAGAGGAAGAGATGAGATAAAATCATGCTGTATAATTAACCAACATGCAAGTCTACAGGAACAGATGTTATTCCTGTAGAAAGACAGAAGATGAGAGGGAAGAAAGTGATAAAAATCTGGAAGGATTTATTTAATAGCATTTTAAAAGGTGGGGTACCAATATCTTGCAAGACATTTCTCAACTGGTTAATAAAAAAAGTGTTTTCGCTGCTTGTATCTTATTACTCATATCCATAATCAAGAACTTTCAGCCTCTCAATTTTTGTACTATCTTTTATTTCGTCTCTTCTAACAAATCACTGTTTGCTATAATACAATCATTTTTAATCCCTACACCTACATGCTTCATCTTATTGTGTTCCCATAGATATGGATATTGCTGAACCTATCCATGTGTTGGTACATAGTTTACAGATATAACCTTTGCTTCATCTTTATTTCATATCTCAGAAAGACTTGAAAATGTCTCAAAATATTCCTCAGCACTTAAATGTCCTTTTCTAAGTTTATCAAAGGCATATTAATATAATTTGTAAACAGAGTTATCTTTTCTAAATTACCATACCAATTATTTCCCTGAATTTGTGGGTCCCTTATTCTCCTTCCCAATGGCTCTAAGTGTAAAGTAAATAATAAAAGGGAAAGAGGACACTCCTGCCAGGTTCATGTGTTCATACATAGCTTGTCAACAGAGGAACTCTCCCACTTTAATCCTTATCTCTGACCTTTAACATATACTTCTAATTAACTCTATTATTCTATCAGGGAATGCAAATGCTTCCATTGTTCTAATCACAAAATTCCACCTGATTCTATCAAATACCTTCTCATTCTTAAGACTTCTGCATTTTCATCAAGATACACTCTCAGTAGCAGCATTTTCTTATACTCTGCTTCCCTGTGAATGAATGTAATCAAACCTCCATTTTCCCATTTTTTTTTAAATACAGGGATGTTGTATCAACTATCGCCATCTCTCTCAATTCACAGCCACTCTCCTATCTTCTTCAGTAGCCATGCCTGAATCAATCTTTTTGCTGGATGCCCTTGTTTCCTCTTGCCTTCTTCTCATCTATCCCAAAGCTTCTTCACCACCATTGCCTTCTGAATTCCTACATATGTGCCCAAACCACCATAACCTATTCTCTTTGACCTTTTTCCCGCTCTGATGTCCTCATTTCTTCTTCTGACCCAGTATGCATCCCACCACCTATGTCAAGCATTTCATCTCCATCACCACTAGCTTCATCAACTGCTGTGCTTTCACTGCCCAGGTGTCTGCACCATTCAGCAGTACTGGATGTTTCATTGTTTTCTACACCCTGCCTAATACTGTGCCAGTTGGCTGCAGTCCCTCTGATTCTAGCTTTGATCTCCTCATTTAGGCTCCCTTCTCCACCTCCTCAACCATTCCTCCCACATACTGTTAACCTGTTCCACTACTTTCCTTTATATCATAGTCCTCATCTTTGGATTGCCCCCATTTTCTGCCATTACATCTGTCTTACATGTACTCAGTTAAATCCTGTGTGCCTTCAGTTTTGCATTCAACTCTCCTATCATTTGTTGAAGTTCTTGTTCAGAGTCTGTCTGTAATGCCACATTGTCTGCATTACATAGCTTTGTTGAAAGGCCCCTTTGACATGTCTGCTAAAGTAGTCCATCACAAATATGAACAGTAGTGGGCTCAGTGCTGAGCCTTGGTGCACATCCACTCCCACTCGTAATCCCTATATGAGTCTGAAAACTGTTCATACTTGTGCCATTGGGTCCTTGTGCATAGTCTGTACTAATTCTACCAATGTTTCTGAGACTTTGAACCACTGTAGGACTGCCCAAATCAGCTTTCTTGTGACCCTGCCATATGCTTTCTCCAAGTGTAAGAATGCCCAATCGTACTCATTTCTCAGCTATCTGTCTCACTGCACACATTAGATCAGTTGTTCTGCATTTTGATCCAACTCTGAACTGCTCATCTCCCATCTTACTTTCTACTGCACTGCATACTGGTTTACTAGTCACCCTCTCCAGAGCTTTCATGTAGTGTAACAGGAGTTTGACACTTCTATACACAGCTACAAATTCTGATTACATATTTGCAATTTTCTTAGCTAGTACAAACAAATACTTTGCAATCATGGTTTAAAATTGAAATCTGTCTGTGTGAATCCAGATCTGAGAGATCATAACTCTCTAAGAGGAAATACCGCAATGACAGCTGTCTACTAAGATGCTGGTACTGTTCCTACTTTTAACATATTGCTAAACAAAACCTTCCAGATCTTTATCACTTTTTCCCCTCATAATTCAAACAAGAATACCATCTGTTCTTAGAGACTTCCCTGCTAACTAATTATACAGCTCCATTTTTTTCTCTCATCCCAGACCTAAAAGGACAAGGTACTTTTTTAATTTTTATTTTTACTATGACAGTTTATGGGACTCTCATTTAAAATGCTCACCCTGGACCTGAAGGCCTCCTCAAAAAGCACCACCAGGCAGAGAGCCTGATGAAATATCCTCATCTCCTGAGCTGTATTCCGAGGGCTGGACATCTGGGAAGTACAGGCTTAAATCACACTTATCTTATCAATAAGAATCTGGTGTTCTTGGGGGGAAAAAACTCTTTTTTTTTTTTTTTTTTTACTTACTCAACTGGCAGCCTGAGGAGATGGGCTATGAATGAACCATCTGTGAGCTCTGCACTCTTCCACAAACTTCTTGAAACTCTTCAAAGGAAAGCCTTAGTACATTATGGGGAAGACACATACCAGAGGACAAACACCTGTTGGCCTAAACTATGATGGAGGTGCACTGATCATACATTCTAGTTTTTGGTGATGGAGAGCTAGGTGAGGACCCTGACTCAGCTTGACAGGCTTTCTTAGAGGACTGACAAGAGACTTCTTTCACCATTTCCTGTGGTACGTTTCCTGCATAGTCAAGAGTCAGAATTGCTGTAACTTTCTTATCTGCTGGAGCCACTACCTCTAAGCAGACGTCACAGTAAGCAGTTTTAAAGAATGCAGACCCTGAATCCATCAAGCCCACAACAGCCCAGGAGGATATGTTGGAAGTCACTGATATAGCCACCTCCAGACAGAGGTCTGCAGCTAAAACAAAAAATGAGACCAGGGGAGTTGTGACTCCACCTTACCATATTCAGTGTCCCCCTGGACTATTAGGCACTGGGAGATGGGAGGTCATGATATTCTTTGAGGTTCTCTCTCACTCATTTCTTTTTTCGCTTGTGCTCCTTCTATAGATTTTTTCCCTAGTAAAGATTTTCCAAAACCAGTGTATGGCATCTCCAACTCAAACTTGATTGAAATCCTCTCCCTTTTTCTGTCCTAGACAGAGATAAAGGGAGACCTCTCTATTTCAATGGATTTGTCCGAGTGACACCTACCCAAGTCTGGATGTCTTGAAATCTACTTCAAGAAGGGATTCTTCTAAGCAAAACAATCATTTAGAATTCAAATGTTTATATTGCATCTGATGCCAGCACTCACAAAAGCCTTTCAAGCAATATGAGGCATGTGGAACCAGAAAAAGGGTTTCCCAGGAACTGTTCATCAGCAAATAAGACTTATTAAAAAAACTCCAAAAATTAATACGACTTTCCAACTAAGCTTTCAGCTTTCAAAGATAGCTGTGTAAATTGGAAGCCAGACAACACTAACAAGAATAAGAAGATGCAAACTTTCTCTGCAAAATTTAATATATGCCTTGGGGGGGGGGGGGTTGTAGGTGTCATGGGCTGTTATGGGATGCATACATATTTTCAGCAATAAGGAGGGACAAGCTTGTGCCACATCCATGGACTTCTGGTAATCTAGCTAGTCAGGCAGCAATTGCCTGCAGCTGTTTCCCATATGCCATCAATGCTGGTGCAACAGTGATCATACAAAGACCATGTTTGTCAGTGATTTTTTTTCACTCACTCTCCTGTTCCAGTTCAGTTTAAACAATTTTTTAAATAGCTTTCCTATTCCATATCTCAGCACCTTACTCATATCACCCAGAAGACAAATTATGAAGCAAAATTTCTTGACAGTCATGTTGACAGATTTACACCTTTTTCTCCAACAGCAAAAGCTCTGAAAATATTTTACCCAAAGCACGTTTGGTGAAACTCAAAGGAAATCTTTTTTTGTAGGGGGAGTCAACCCCCTATATCCCCAACTTAAACACACTCACTCCAAATTGCACAACAGTAGCAAAAAGGGAATTCCCCAATTTCTGTGTAACTGCTTTTGGTGAAACATTTTCACTGAAGTTGCCAATCTAGTGATAGGTTCCTAATCTCCGATACTCCTGTGTATGTCACAACCATTTGGTATGCTGTAATTCAACCTGTTGCCGCAATCACTCGTCACTTATTAAATTTCTGGATTCTTGTTTTCTTTGCCTTTTCTGCACATGAAAATGGCAGCATACTCTGAAAAGCCCACTCAGCTTCTTAACGTTCTGCAGTGTTTTCACAACTTCATTAGTCCTTGCTTCACCACGTCAAGATCACCTACCTTCAAAATTATGGTCACATACCCCACAATTACTGACCTTTTTTTCACAGGGCTTGTTTTGTTATGCCCACTGTCAGATCTTGTACTAATTTCATCCAAAATAAACCATTCGTCTTTTCTTCCTTCCTTTCTTAATACTGCAATAAAACCCTCTAATACAAATACAGTAGCTGCTCAATTAATACCATCTTTCTTGCCATCCCTTGCCTTACATTTCCCCATCTCTGGCCTTGTCTTTGACAATACTCCTGGAGTCATCCTTCATGCTCATATCATACTTAGGTTTCACCATTACTATCACTTAGGAGTTTTGTTTCTCACACTATCATCAGCACAATTTCTTAACCTTCTCCCATCTATGTTCCCCCTACCCAACACTGCCCTACTCAACATGCCATCACCTTTTCTGTCATTTCATATTTTCAGACTTATCTCAGATCTTATCTTGATACCACCATCTCTTGATTTATGGTGCTTATCAAGTCTGTCTCCACTGTGTTTTCACTACCTATGTGAGGAATGTCCTCTTAACACACCTAATGTCTAAACCCTTCATCGTTTTAATTTTGGCTATAGAACTTACTGATCTGCTGCATTCATTTAAAATGCCCTTTTTTACTTCATTGGTTCACCTAAACTGCAAAGACAAGGTTAACCAAATTCTTACCTCAAGAACTTTGCTCCTGACTGCAGCAATCATATGTTCGAGGCACTGAGACAGACTCACTCCATTCCCATTGTTTACAAGATGCGTGGCAATAGGGATTACCTATTAAAAGCAAAGCATGTTAGAATTCACCTTCAAGGCAGTAAATAGTAATCTAAAATATTACTATGAAAACAGTGACATTACGTGCAATTTTCTAAAATCTTTTCAGTAACAATTCAACTTTCTCCTGCAAAGAAAAAAACAACTACTTAAACACACTTACAGACCACTTTCTCGTCCTTTAATAATATTCAAATTTACTGTTTTTCTATGGTATTGATTTTAAACTAGGTTCTCATGGAACCATTGGGTTTCAGTACCTGACAGGGGTTCTTCCACACATTTTTGTTAAAGTTAAAAATAAGATGAATTACAAGTGTAACTGCTCATATCTCATCCAGAGATTTAGCAGGTGTACAACAGCTATCACATGCTTAACATTAACAGCAGAATGGGCATAGTAAATGCATAACCCTGACACTTCTGTTGGCATATTCAAAGCAACTTAAGCACTATGATTTACGTCGGATTAATAGCAAAGCAGTTACAACATTATCAGTACTTCTTAATAAAATAAGTACACTCGAGTGCTACTTTCATAACAGCGGTCTACTTACGTGTTACTACACAATTTACAAATACTTTTATTTTATTTATTTATTTATTTAACATTTGTTGACCGGGAATGTCCGGCTAGGTTTCACAGAGCCTGTTTTCAGCGGAGGCCCGGGGAGAAATGCTCCAGATGCATGTCTTTGGAATGTGGGAGGAAACCGGAGTACCCGGAGGAAACCCACGCGAACACAGGGAGAACATGCAAACTCCACACAGAAGGCACCCCAGCCGAGAATCGAACCGGAGAACCTCTTGCTGTGAGGTGACAACGTTAACCGCTGCACCACTGTACTGCCCGATACAGAATTATTAAGCAATTATAAAAATATAAGGTCACAGCAGATGGAATGCAGAGGGCTCTTTAAGTAGTAATTTCTTTTTGCGCCCACAGCCTGTTGATCTTCAGCCCCCTCACAGCTGACTGGTTGATATGTCTGTCATTACTGGAGGGAAGGTCAACCAGGAGAGGGTATCACTCAGAAAGACATCAGGGGTAGCTCATGGTTTTTTATAGGACTTAATCCACACAAATATTCAGCAAAGTGCTAAGGAGGGGGCGTGCAATGAACTGACCATGAAGAACATCCCCTCACTTCAGCAAGAAGTATTTCCTTCAAGCAGCACTGATCATCCCCATGAAACACAGGAGGTGTTTTTTCCCTGATTTCCACTAGGGAGACTGTACCTACCTAGAGTGTTCCTAAGAATGTAAATCCTTTCTCTCTCCCTTGGGAAAGTGAGGAGACTACGCTTCCTCACTCCTCTCCCTACTCACTTGGCTCCTTCATTGCCAGGTTTGCTAATCAACTCTGGTTCCTAGGGTTGCAGTCAGAGTTCCACTGCAGTGTGCCTCTACGGCAGGCAGATTCCTCAAGTAGTATTAATGATCTCTAAAGTGCTCTGCCACAACAAAGAATGAAACCCAATATTACCACAAAATGTTCAGAGCAGTAGGTTAGCAAACATGCACTTTACCACATACTTTACAAAAGCAGCTCTGTCCCTTGTGACGAATCAATTCATCCCTTGTTTAAATAACATGTGCCTAACTGCTGATAAATGTTGCCCTTCTTTCCTGACTCTCTAATTTGTTTCTGTAAAATACAGTTAAATGCTTTTACTTTATCATTTTGTTCACTGATTCTCCTTTCCTACCTCTAGCTTTTATTGCACTGCTGCAAAATGAAACATGTAGATTTAAAAAAAAAAAAAAAAAAAAAAAAAAGGATGTTGGGCCCTGGCACACCTCTATAATATGTGCATCCTTCTTACTTCTGAGGACTGTTTATCACCAGCAAGACAGAGAAGGCAAATAATAAGAGCTCACCATCAGTATTCAGTTGCACCACGCTTAGAACTTCATTACGCTTAAACAGATTTCCCCACAACTAAGATATCATCTTAAAAGGCAAGCCATTAATAACACATTTTTGTACGGCCAAAAAAAGCACACTTGGCAGCTACATTAACAATCTCTCAAAACAGCATTCCACTTACATAAAGTATGCTCACAAAAAAAGCATTACTTTTAGTCATTCATGCCATTTCTTACATAGTGTACAGACTGCATCATGAGGAGATTACTAGTCTAAATGAGGTACAGAATAACACAAGGTACTGGCCACACAATGAATCCCATTAAAAAAAAATAAAATAAAAAAATGACTACAAACCCGAATCCTTGTATCACTGGCAACCTAGTCAAAAAATGCAAAAAAGAAAATATCCTCCAGAAACCTTCACGGTGTACTGCAATAGTGAATACAAAGGACATCCTACTACAAGGGCAAACCAACAACTGGTAAATACTCTCATATTTGCCTTACTCAGAACAAACAGTTCTCACCTTCACAGTAAGCACTACTTGGCCATTTGCAGGCCTGAATTTGTGCCCCAGTCTTAAATAATCTCCCTAGAAGATCCACGTCTTCTGGTCGTTTTTCTTTTGTCCTGCCCAGTCACGTCTCTATGGTAAATTCAACAATGGAATCTTGGATGCCAGCAGCATATTCAAGTGGCTGCCTCAAAGCCAGCTGGCCTTCAAGAAAGAGAAGGACTTGGAAGTAAAATCAATCTTGTTCAAGTTAGTTTAGAAGTCATGCATCTGTACCAGTTTTCTAAAACTCTATTCAGTGTTATAAAAGGATTCATATAAACTGGAGAAGATTTGGATGTGTTAAGGAATTAATACTTTCCCAAGGTTAAGCACAGGCACAGAATCTGAACACCCAATGTGAAGGAAAGTACAGTTGTGTAAGCTACACTTACCATAACAGTAGGTGTTCATACTCCTCACTGCTGCAGTGGCCTGAACTACTGGGGTTGAATCCTGCTCAGAAAACAATAACTGGCCAGTCTTCCAAAAGTTCTGGTTCCTTCCCGTACATACACTACGACTGCCGACTGGCTAGCCCCTTGGAGGGAAATAAGCAATCACAGTGTAAACAACTTCAGGGCTTTTTTGCCCAAACAAAGACAGAAACACTCAGATCTGCTCTGAGTTACAGCACAATGGCACTAAATATATAGAACCAACTGATATTGCCAACATCCTGGCAGATAGGGTCAGTGCCAACTTTACCCCACTCTCATCTCCTAAAGGGCCCATCTCTATACCGGAAGAATGCAAAGTACCTGTAATCACGGCTGCACAGGTAAAAAAACACACTCTCCAAAGCCAAGAACACAGCATCCATGGGACCTGGCAACATCCCAGGCTGCGTTCTACATGAACTACAGAACGAACTGGCACCCCACCTAAGTACCATGTTCATTCATAGCATCACCTCAGGCTTTGTGCCCATTGAACGGTGCACAGCAACGGTTATCCCACTCCACAAAGGGGGAGCCAACACAGACCCCGGGAACTACCGCCCCATTAGCCTGACGAGCCTGGTCTGCAAGGCTATGGAGCGTATCATCATGGAACTTATAAACAATGACATTGGTAATCTCCAAACTCTGGACCCTACCCAGTTTGGGTTTGTAAAAGGCAGATCATGTCTCCTAAACCTGATAGACTTCTTTGAAGCGGTCACCAAAGCTGTAGATGAGGGTAAGGTGGTACACACAGCCTATCTGGATCTCACCAAGGCTTTCAACACCATCCCCCACTCTGGAATTATAGACAAACTCACTAAACTAGGTATACATCCTTATGTCACAAGATGGGTTGCCAACTGGCTCACTGACCGAACCCACACTGTGAAAGTGGCAGACTCTAAATCCAACTTCAGACCAGTGACAAGTGGAGTACCACAGGGTTCAGTCCTAGATCCTCTCCTGTTTGGTATCTACTTCTCTGAAGTACAGGCTAACACAGAAGGTCTTTGGCTAACAAAGTTCACAGATGACTGCAAACTAGGAGCCATAATCAAATCTCCTAACAATGTGGACATCCTACAAAAGGGCCTCACTGAGACAGATGCCTGGTGTCAAAGACATGGACTCAAGCTCAGTGCCAAAAAGTGCACTGTCATCCCTTTTGGTAAAAACGCTGTACCCATGAACTACCACATACGCGGTAGTCTACTTAACACCGAAAGTGTGATAAGAGACCTTGGGACACAGGTGGACAGTAGTCTCTCCTTTGATAATCACATCGCCACAGTAGTCAGGAAATCCTTCTACATGGCACACCTCATCACAAAAGGTTTCTCATCCAGGAAAAAAGAGGTCATTGTTCCCCTCTACTCATCACTCATTAGACCCATTATAGAGTACAACAGCCCTTTTGGTATGTACCTCACAAGACATCTACAACAACTGGAAAGGCTGCAGAAATACCTCACAAAGAGGATTAACGGCCTCAAACAGATGCCCTACGCAGACCGCCTCAAAAAAACTTCAGCTTTACTCTGTTGCATATCGCCTACTGAGAGGCGATCTCTGCCTAACATACAAAGATATGTCAAACCCAGAGCTGTTGGACATGCTCCACGTAAAGAAATCCCAATCCCTCCGAGCTACACGCTCTAGGGACCTAAACCTTGTCACCACAATAAACAGAACATGCCAGAGGGATAGATTCCTGTCCCAGAGACTTCCCATACTCTGGAACAAACTACCTATCTATATCAAACAAAGCTCCTCATCAGTACTCTTCAAGAAAAATCTTGATGATTGGATGGGAGATAGAAAATTCACCCCGGGGATCACTTCTGTGGCTCTGCTTGACAGGGGCACAGGAAAATAATTTTCTTGGGTGGCAAAAGCCAGGGTACCATTTGGCTAGGCTTATATAGGCCCTAGGGCCAATAGCCTAGTACCTACCTATGAACCCTGTGGTGACAGATTTGGGAACACAGGTTGACAGAAAGCCTAACTTTGATCACCGTGTGTCCACAATGGTAAAGAAGCCCTTCTACATTGCACATATCATAAATAAGGGCATTGCATCCAGAGATAAGGATGTTATAATGCCCCTGTACTCATCCCTCATCAGACCACTAATAGAGTACAATGCTCCCTTCTGTATGTACCTCACCAGACAGCTGCAGCAACTGGACAGACCTTAGAGGTTTCTCACCAAGAAAATTCAGGACCTTCAACACATGACCTACATGGACAGACTGAAGGCTCTGTCACTATACTCTGTATCATATAGGCTGCTGAGAGGCAACTTGTACCTGGCCTACAGAAATGTCTTGAATCTTGACCTAATAGAAATGCTGTACATCTGCAAGTCAAATGGGACAAGATTCACTTGCGCTAGGGATTTTAACCTAGCCTGTGACATTAACGGGTCATGTTGGAGAGACAGATATGCCTCCCAGACATTGCCACTCCTCTGGAACAAGCTCCCAATTCGTGTATAACAGACCTCCTCAATGACCCTATTTAAGCGTAACTTAGACAACTGGATGAAAGATCGTAAATTTACCTTGGGGGTGTCACCAATGTCCCTCTTGGATAAGGGCAGTCAGTGCTGATCATAGACTCGCACTGCAAATATAGGCCACACAACTTAGTCAATAAGGGAACAAGGGTATGACATGGTTAGGCTTATAAAGGCCCTAGGGCCAATAGCCTAGTAACCTCCTATGAAGCTATGAAGTTTACTCACCCTGAAACCCCCCAAAAACATAAAGACTTAACTTTTTATCTGAACTAAATAAATACAGTAGAAGGGGGATGGAGGGTGGGTGCAGGCTACTACAACCGTGAGGAATTCAAACATCTTCTATTATGGCAAGGTACACAACTGTACTACGTTCATTATTCTCACTGCTGCAGTAGCCCTTGGCTATTTAGACCAATTACCAAAGTTTGTCCAACCCGGGAGAAGAAAAGATAAGGATCCAGAAGCACCTGAATAGTGGTCCTAGCAAAGCCAGTCCTGCACCTCGGAAAGTATGCAATGCTTTGCAAAATTAAGTACAGAGGACTATGTATTTGCCTCCAGAATGCTTCTACAGTCCACCCTTTTCCAACTGGCCATCAAATAAAACAAGGCCCTATTAGAATGTGCTTTAATCCTGCCTGGAAATGTTTTACCATGGTGGGAACAAAAAAAAGATACAGTAACAACAAAATGTAATTGTCCGAATTGACACAGGTTGTCCTTTCCAGCCCCATCCCAGGAATTCTATAACTGTGCAGCTTTCCTGAAGGATTTAGTACTGATAAGATAATATCAGAGTTGCAAAGACATGACCAGAATACGTAGAATTCTTTTCTCCTTGTCATTCAAATTCTGATAGAAATAAGAAATTAGATGGCTGAAAGTAATGAGGTCATATATGGGGCATTTTTTTTTCTACAGATAAACCTATATGCACTAAAAAGCAAAAGGGTTAACCCATCATGAATGGCTGCAACCCAGACACTCTCTTGCAGATGTCAGAGCAGTAACCAGTTAGTCTACCAAAAAAAAAAAAAAAAAAAACAACAGGCAGAAGAGCTGCTTCAAACAAGACAGAAATAAGTGGGATCTTACCTCTACTGGGAAAATTATGTCACTTGAATAGCAGGTGGCCTTGTACATCAACAGAAAGCCCTCTTTGTAGAGCAGTTTGAGTAAAGTCTATAATGGAAAGGAGGATCCACTGGCAGACATGCTAAAACATCTGATAAGTTCCCACTGCCAAAGTAGTACACAGGCCATAGGACAGTAACTCACAAAAATGTTTAAGAACCAGAGGTAATAATCTCAGATAGGGCCCTGGTTATAAGTGAGGCACCAACTAAAAAAAATCTTCTCTACTGGTTAACATAAGATTTCCTAACAGCACAATTTCTTGCCTCTTTTTAGTACCTGCTGCACATCCTCACAAAAAAGGTACCTACATGGTATTTAGAACCGTATCATCCAGGCAGTCAACTGAAGATCTTTTAGATTAGAGTGTACCAAATCCCCTTGTCTTGTCTGACTAAATCTAATCTATGAGGAAGTCTGTGGTAATTGCCCCTGGTCAATTCTACAGGAAGGAGGAAACAATGTTGCCTAGACCAGATGGAAGTCATCCCAGTATTTTTGGAGAGGCCTTCTGAATCTTCAGAATGACTTTGGATAGCAGTGGAAAGGGTGGAAATGCATATAGAAACATAACTGAGCAAGAGAATGAAAATACAACCATTTCCAAGGCCTGCCGCAAGAAGTCCTGATGCAGAATTTATTTAGTTGTCTGCTTGGAAAGGAGGTGAAGAGATCTTTCTGTTGTGCTCCCCACAGCTGGACCTATTCCTGTAAGAACACCTCATTCAATTTCCATTCATGAATTTCTGTCCTAGTCCTGCTACATTTTGCTCTGACAGTATGAAAGATACTTGGAGGGTTACATAGTGCAGAGGTAATTCCCAAGCCATCACAGCCAGCCGGCTAGGGGGTAGAACCCGATGCTGCCTGTTAATGTACCACATCACTTGGGTATTGTCTGCAGCCCACTTGTAATGGGGACCACAGGTTATGAAGCATGGATAACAGCAAACACCTCTTTGACATGCATGTGTTTTGGACTGTCACAACTGTCACCTAACCAAAAACTGAGGTGTCTGTCTGCCTTCACCAATGCAGTTGTTTCATCAAAAAGCACAAAAGTGGAATCTGAAAATCCAAGAAGATGAGAATGTAGGGTTCACACTTTTTTAACCACCAATTTTTTTTTCATGTATAAACTAGCAAGAGGAATCATAGAAGCCATGAACCCCAGAATCCTCAGATATTCTCTGGGTGAAGTTTCAAATTGATTTGAGAAGAACATGAAAGTTTCCAGAGACAATTCAACTTTTCCTGCATTAGGAACACCACTGAAGGGACTTGTCTAAAAGTACAGTCCTGTGAAATGGTCAATGAGGATTTTTGAATTTTATCTGGAAGCCCAGCTTGGTAAGGAGTAATAAAACCCATGCTAATGACTCCTGACGTTTTGGAAAAGATTCTGTAAAGATCAGCAAGTCATCTAAATAAGGGAAATGTAAATGCCTTGTAGTCTGCAATGGGCTATCCCTGCAGCTGGACAAACACCCTAGGAGCTGTAGCTAACTGAAAGGGTAATGAAGCGAAATGATAACATGACACAAACACAGAAACTGTGCCTGTAGGTTTGGGAATGTGACAATAAGCATATTTTACATCTAATGTGACCATAAAAGTCAGAAGCTGGGTCAATGGTAACAGACCCTGAAGGGTCCACATTTCAAATTTTAGGAATTTCATAAACCAGTTGGGAAAGGAAAGCTCTATTACTGGTTTCCAGAAAAGCTCATTCTTTGACAGCAGAAACATTCTGGAGTAGACGCCTTCCTCCCTCTTGTCTAAAGGAACTAGTAGTATGTCTTCTAGGCTAAGCAGATGTTTAAGAACCTGAGGAAAAACTCTGTTTGATTTAGAAGGTATGGAGGAATTCCCCTGAAAGGAGGCATGTGTATTCCGAGCCAGCTGTAAAGCTACTGAACCAAGATTAGTACCAAGGAGTTTGAAGCAATCTGTTGCCAAAGAGAAAGCCTGAGAGCCAGTCTACGGAACAGACTTAAAATGTAGGGACAAGACGGGGAGGGAGGAAAGGAATGCTGATGCAGTCATTCTGAAGGCATAGGCTGCCACCCCCCTTTTTTTGAAATGATTACTATTTTTTTTTTATTATTCCCCTCCTGTCATCTTTTGTTCCTGCCTGTTTACCAGTAGATGGCAGGGATTGATAATTTTGTCTTTAAAAAACAAGGGTTTGTAAAATTTATAATGTGAGGCTTGAAAAATCAAGTAACTCCCCAAATTAATTTCACTCTGACATCAAACTGTTTGAGAACCTATGAAGCCGAGGTGGTGCAGTGGTAGTGTTGTTGCCTCACAGCAAGAGGTTCTCCAGTTTGATTCTCAGCTGGAGCGCCTTCTGTGTGGAGTCTGCATGTCCTCCCCGCGGTCGAGTAGCATTTGAAAGACATATGTAGAATGGGCGTGCCTTTGTTGAAGGTTGGGCGTCGAGCTGGCACCACGGCACCCATAAAAAAATCTACTGCCAATCATTAGAGGACCGGATTTCCGCTGTGGCGACCCCTAACAAGGAAAAGCCGAAAGAAGAAGAACATCAATCTGTTTGAGAACCTGAGTAGCAAAAGGGCCAACTAAAACCTCCTTGTTTAAAATCTCAGACATTACCTCATCAGAAAACTTTTGAGTATGTACCCAAAATGTATTTCTCAAAGCAGAAGTAGTGACTCTAGACACAGTATCTTCATAATAATACACGCACGTTTCAAAGCATGTATAGACACCAGAGACAGGTTAGAAATTGTTGAATTTAGACAGGACCTACCTTCAGAAGGAAACTGGCTTATGAAATCTGTCTAATACCTTACCTTCTTGTTCAGAGAAGAAGGACTGGTATTAATAATTGTTCTGTCTTTTTGAAGACTGAAAGTTGAGGGTGAGGGTTATTGCACACAACATTTAACACATCCTCCAAGACTGCCTGGTGTAATAGGAAGGAATGGGCATAAAGTGTGACAACTCCACTTGCAGCATATCATATTATCTCTTCAGTTTGTGGGAAACATCCACTTGTTCTCAAAAATTCATCATTCATTCTGGAACTAGTCTTAGAAAATGAAAATTAATCTAATGGAGTTGGAAAGGACAAACTTTCGTCTGAATCAGAGTCTTAGGGATTTTTCTTTCTCCGATTCTCAACACCATCTCTGCCTATGTCTGTGTAGCCAGTGACAAATTTTCCAATGGAATATACTGATCTTGTTAGTCTCCTAGTATGGATTTCTGCTCTCCAGGATAGAATAGCTGCAATAAACTCCTGGCTAAGATAAGAAAATCATCCTTTTGATAGACACAATGTATTTGGATAAGCAAAGTCTAGCCTTTTGTTCACTCTTCCTAAGGACATTCCTGGAAGGAGATAACAGTGATGATACTCTTCAGAAAATATAAAATGCATCAAAAATATTTTAAAAGGCAGTATTTTCTGTGTGGATGAATCCCCCTATGGGGATGTATCTGCCAAAATGAAACCTGCGACCAATTAATGTCAACCTCTGAGCTGTTTTCCCCTGAGGTGGCAAGAACATACTGAAGTTGTCTAGACTCTGACTGCTAATGTCCTTTAAAGGGGGTAGGGCATGGGATGGAGGCAGAACTTTTTGAAGACTGGCCAGTTGTTTCTTCCTGGGCAAGATGCGACCCAAATAGCCAAAGGCTACCACAGTAGTAAGAATGAACATCAAGGAACGCAGCTTTACAGTAGGACTAATGAAATGGTGGACCACAAGCCAAACTAGGTCCATGACTCGGTATTAACTGGCCCTTCACATTTGACTTATTTTTCCCCTCCCTTGGTCACCATCCAGCTCCTCCATCTCTCTGCTGCCCCATTCAGCACATTCATTCCTCCAGGAGGTGTGTGCCAAGCAGTCAAGACCACAGCCATCTCTGATACTGCTTAAAGGCCCTAATCCCTCTAAGCACATCCGTAACTGCCTGAGGGTTCAGAGTGCAATGAAAATCAGCTATGTAAAGTCTCTTTCTACCATGGATGACAAAAGTAAGGCTGTGATATATTTTCTGCTCTTTGAGGACAAGTCAAGGATGAAAAGGGTCAAATAGACCAGTCCACTTACCTGGTGAACAAACAGCAAATAAATAAATAATACCGGTATGAACCTTTAGAAACGAAGTCAGTGAGTGAAGTTGTAACATTAACCTTGCAGATCTGCAACTTCATTCATTAGTCACTTGCCAAAGTAAGTTAACAACCGTTGCTACATGGTATGTGATGCATAAACTGAAGAACACTTTCACCCCACCAGCAAACATGCTCACCTTATATTGTGAAAAAACCCTCCCCCTCAAAATTTTTTCTGTTGACCAGGATAGTCCAACTGGGCAAGACCCTTTTCGGTCGGGCCAAGGAGAAAGCTCCAAACAAAGGCAAAGTACCTACAACAATGTTCTAATACCCAACAGTTGTAAGATAAAATTAAATATATGTTCTTACAATAATGCTAGAGCCTTTTTTACCCCCTCCATCCATCTTGACAGTTAGTTTATCTGTCTCGAGGTAGATACGAGCCAGCAACAAACTTCAGCGCTTTTCTAGTACTCTCTCTCTCTCATAATACCCTGTGTAAGCAGTCAAGCTTCAAATCAAGTTTGCCCTAATATGATGGCACTGTCCTTCAAAAGAGAGCGAAAAAATTAAACCAGTGATTGACTGCGAAATGTGCTCTATCAACAAAGGTTTCAGGCTTTGTCCACTATGATCCTCCAGAAAAAAAGCAAATGATAAGATCATAATTTGGAAGTGGGGAGGAGGACAGATGTCGAGACTGATGGAGAGAGACAGCAAGGATAAAGCATTACGGTAAGCAAATACAGAAATGTTGTGTTCTGTGTTGTCCCTTCTATCCATCTCCACAGTTAAGACAAGGTCCCCAAATACTGAGATTCCCAGGTAGCATCATGGTAGGACACTTCTGTGCACAGTGGAACCGAAAATTATACTAGATCAGGAATGCAGATCCAGACTGAAGAGTTTGGCAAAGGTGCGCATGCAGCAGCACAGACATTACCCAACAATGAATGTTGGGGGGGGGGGTCAGTGGATGTTGAAACAGCCCTAGTGGAATGTGCTATTGGTTTGACTGAGACAGGTAATCCTTTTGAATTATAAACAAAAGAAATAAAATCTGAGAACCATCTAGACAAGATAACTTTACAGACTTTGGATCTTAACGTGTTTCTAGAATAAGATAATGAAAAGTTGATCATCTTCATGAAAAGACTTTTGAACGGTGCAAGAAAATTCTCAGTAGCCAGTGAGCATCCACGCTATGCAAAGTGCATTCACTTCTGTTTGAATAGTTTGAGAAGAAGGCAGACAAATGTTTTACTTGGTTTAAGAATGACTCTGTAGCTACCTTGGGCATAAAGTTAGGGTTAGGTCTCAGAGAGAGTGTCTCTGTGAAATACCAAGAAAGGATGGATACATGAGAAGGCCCGAAGTTCAGAAATTATGGACAAAGTTATAGTCACTAAGAATAAAGTGTCCCAAGACAGAAAGTTAATTTCTGTAGAACGGGCTAAGAAGGTGGCTCTGTATGAGTTTGCAATAACAAAATAATATCCCAAGAAGGAGCTGGATCTTTAACAGGTGGTCTTAAAAGAAAAGTACCTTTAGAAAGGCTTTATAGATTTTAGAAATGCTAAGGACAAATGATTTGTTTCCATATAAAAACTGTAAATAGCTGGCACCAGAGTGAGAGAGACCGGACAGAAAGTACAGATTGGAAAGAAAGGGGGCTAAAAATGAGTCAAGCCCATTTTCCAATGCCCATATTGAAAGTCTTTTCTATCTACCCTTGTAAATCTTTCTAGAGAAAAGTTTTTGAGATGCAGTCCGAATGTGTACCACCTCTGGAAGGTACACAGAAGGATCTCTGGCCATCACTGGAACTGGAGAAACCGTGCAGTTAAATGTGAGGTACTTGATATCTCGAGTGAGCCTTGATGGATGGGTGGTACAGTACATTCGGAATGGATCCCAGACCAAAGCAGGTTGTAGAAAATTACACCACAGGTAAGGGAACCATGCTTGTCAATGCCATAATGGGGAAATGAGGAATAATGTTGCCTTGTACATTGAAGCTTTATGTACTAAATTTGGTATCCAAGTGGCAAGTATGGACAACAGTGTCCATTGGTGACCGTTTCTCTTGAGGGATGAGGGTGAAACAGCTACTGCACTTTGCAATGGTGGTAGAAGCAAGAAGGTTGCAGAAAGGCTGGTCCCAGATGCTGAGAATCTCAACTGCTACTGTACCTTTGAAGGCTCACTCATGAGGCACGAATGTGCAGTGAATCAGCCTGTCCACTAGAATACTGGATTGACATGGAATATGGATTTGTAAGAGAAGGTGTTGAGAAGATATCACACATTAACTACCAAACTTTCATGGCCTCTCACCATAGTGGGTAGAAGCAGATTCCTCTCCCTCCTTTTGTTGATATACTAGACAACCAAAAGATATCTGTCTGAAGAGAAATCATACACTGGGGAAAAAGTCCTCAAGGACCTGCAATGCTAGGAGAAATGCCCTCACTTCCAGAAGACTGACAAGATGGACCCCCAAAATGGTCCACACACCCTGAACTGTTCTACCCTTCAAAATGCTCCCTTTCACCTCAATGGAGAGCCGTCTGTAGTTATCATGATCGAGGAAAGGGGGAGGACAAAAGTACATCCTTGTATCATGAGATGACAGATTATCCGTAAAGAGATGTGGTGACTGCAGAGTGAGGATAGCTTGACTGGGTGATGTATAGAATGCATATTAATAGTGACCACTGGGCATTAAGGGTCCAGTGTAGAACTCTCCTGAAACGCCTTGTATGAAGTACCAGTGTTACTGAATTGGCCATGGAGCCCAATAAATGATGATGAATTAAAAGATGCTGGAGGATTTGGAGCAGCAATGACCTCTTCTGCCTGCAGACAAAAGGAAGTTAACCTTGTTAGTGGCAGTGTAGCAATTTGTGATACTGTATGCAAGTGACAACCTATGAAGTCGGAGGATTGGGTTGACTTTTTGTATTTAACAGAAATTCCCAAGGACCAACACAACTGAAGCAAATAATCTTTTGCTTGGATTAAGGATTATTTTGTTTTTGCAGTGAGAAGCCAATCATCTAAGTATGGGAACACCTGGAAGCCCTGAAGCCAGAGGTCTGCTGCCCCCAGTGCCATGCATTTGGTGAACATCTGGAGGACTGTGGCAAGACCAAATGGCAGGGCCCTGAACTGATAGCAATTGGCCCCAAAGGCAGACACACTGGTATAGTGTGGACTGCATTGCAATCTTCAGATGTTGACGATAGGCACCCTGAAGGTCTATACAGCACATCCATACTCCTTCTCCAAAAGAGGAATAATGGACTGCACCATGACCATCCAGAACTTTGTATTCTTCACAGGCATGTTCAGTTTGCTGAGGTCTAAAATGGGCCTGAGGACCTTGTCCTTTTCTGGAACTAAAAAGAATCTCGAATAGACTCCAAATCCTCTGTGGTCTGGTGGAATTTCCTGAACTATTTTTCCAACAGCCTGGACATTTCTTGGGCTGTGACCCCTCTTTGCTGGGGTGTTTTGTTGGTATCTACAGGCTGTTAAGAGGTGACTAGTGTCTAGCATACAAGACAGCCTCGGACTCATTACTGATGGATTTACTATACATCAGCAAGTCAAATCTTAGAAATACTCAGTCGAGGGATCTAAACATCTTTTGCAACATCAAAAGAATAGTTTGGAGGGGCAAGTATATTTTGCAGAGAATGCTATGGAACAGAATCCCCACCCACTTAAAACAAAATTTGTCCCCATCCATTTTCAAGTGCAGCTTAGATCTATGGATAGGAAAATAAAAATGTACCCCAGGACTAAGACCCTTGTACTACTAATGGGCAGAGGCAGCAGCGAAATGCTCTACCCTGTGCATGGATGCCCTCAAATCATCTGTGGTATGATCCCAATTATCCTCATTGGGGTAATACATAATTATAGACCATGGGATGGATAAGGCCAACTGATAACCAAATGGGATAGATTATTTCAAGCACAAAAGGGAAAATGGCTAGGCTTAAAATGGCCCACAAGGGCAGCTAGCCTACTACTTGCCTATGAACCTATGGAACATTTGGAAGGGTCGTGTAAGAAGAGATTATTTTTGAATGGAATAGAATTAAGTAGCCTCATTCTCTTCACCTACTCATCCTGTGACATGGCCAACCAATTTTCTAGGTGAAAAGAAAAGCATCCCCCAAAAGCCTCTATAGGGGACAGGCTGGCAAGCTTTCATCAATGCTGAAATGGTTTATCAGTGAGGGGACCATTAAACACTTGCTTTTGTGGCATTCCTATTACCTGTGGGGCAGCTTCCAGTGGGAATTCCCCCCCTCTGCCCCAGGGGGCCCTGTCAAAAGTGGAGTCAGAGGCAAAACTCTGGGACTTCCTCATCCAGAGATACCCCCATTCTTGGAAAAAGGTATTTCAGAGTTGGGGAAATGAACTGATACAGCATGTTTTGTCCTCTTGCTCACTCTTAAACGAGGTATCCTTACCTTGGGTCTGAAAACAGATGACCCATCATAAGGGGTATTAAGAGGAACGCCTTGAAGTTGACTGCAAAAAAAATCACATAATCACAGCCAAGTATGGTACTGCAACTCTAGTACCTGCTTGAGTCAATTCTCCATCTGCTGCCTTAGAAATCTGTTTCACAATGACTTTAGTTACTACCAGCATGATAGACAGCGGAGACTCCATGGACTTTCTAGTCTCTGTTGTTAGAAGTCTCCTGGGAATGCAACAGTTCATTAGTTAATTCCTTCTGGAATCTGGCAATAGAAGATATGCAATTTAACAGCTGAAGGGAAAATTAGAAGTTATGTACCTACCATAACGTTCCATGTTAGTCGTCTTCTCTCGCCTTCTTTCTTGCTGGATGCGTTCGGAGCCGATCCTCGGCTCCGACTCGGCACTTGCTAAGCTCGAGAGCTAATTTTACCAGCTCGAGGCAACCCTATATCCCATGATGCAAGGCGGAGACTACCCAGATCTCGTTTGGTAGCTAAAGAAATAGTAATATTTTCTTCCAACTGAAGAGGAGGAAGAAAAATAACAATACTAAATAACATCATAACCCTCTAGAAAGGATCAACCTAATCTAGTGACACTAGAAGTTGAACAGCTAGAAAAAGGGAATAACCTCTTAATAGAAGATGCATAATCTTCCGGTCTGACCAGGCTAGGGGGATGGAGGCGGGGCCTAAGAAAGAAGGCGAGAGAAGACAACTAACATGGAACGTTATGGTAGGTACATAACTTCTAAATGTTAAGTTGTCAATCTCGCCTTCATTCTTGCTGGATGGGACCGCGTCCCTAGCACCTCTATCCTGGGTGGCTCAATGGAACAGACTCTTGAGAACGGTGGAACCAAAATTCGCTCTGTCTCTGGAGGCCAAGTCTAATTTGTAATGTGAAACAAAGGTATGAGGAGAGGCCCATGTGGCTGCTGCACAAATAGTGTCTATTGGAAGTCTAGCTTGAAAAGCTGTAGATGTAGCTGGAGCTCTGGTAGAATGGGCTTTTGGCTTAGAAATCAACTCTTTGCCTCTGAGCTGATAAATGTAAGTGATCACAGAAGACAGCCATCTAGATAAAGTTACCTTGGAAACTGGAAGGCCTTTCCTGCTCTCTGCATAGGATAGAAACAGTTGATCAGATTTCCTAAAAATTTTAGTCTTGTCCAGATAATATCTGAGCTGGCGGTGAACATCAAGACAATGTAACTTTTGTTCCGCTCTATCAGAATAATTCGAAAAACACTGGAAGATCAATGGATTGATTTAGGTTCGTCTGCGATGCCACTTTTGGTAAGAAAGACGGATTAGTCCTTAGAGATACCCTATCTTTGTGGAATATTAAATAGGGAGGACGAATGCAGAGAGCATGAAGCTCAGATACTCTCCTGGCAGAAGTAATGGCAACTAGAAAAAGTGTCTTCCAAGAAAGCAATTTCAAAGAACAGGCAGCTGCAGGTTCGAAAGGGGGAAGAATCAAGGATGTTAAAATTAAATTTAGATCCCACTGTGGTGGGGGGTCTCTAATCGGAGGTTTCAGTAAAAAGATACCTCGAAGGAATGCCTTGCAAAGTTTATGTGACATGATGTTCTGGTCCAAAAGACCTATATGAAAATTTGAAATGGCTGCCAGTTGAACTTTCACTGTGGAAGAAGAGGATCCTGAATGAAAAATCTCAGCTAGGAAGTCCAATACCGAATGAATTGGAGCAGTACAGGGGTCTATGTTCCTAGCTTTTGCCCAGAAAGAGAAACGTCGCCGTTTACTAGTGTAAATCTTTCTGGAAGAAGATTTTAGGGAAGCTACTATGATATCCCGGACAGGATTAGAAATCATAGGAAGCCTGGCTAAGGATGGAAGTGGAGCAACCAAGTAGTGAGGTTGAGAGAAGGTATGGATTGGTGCAGTTGACCCGACTGGTGGGTCAGAAGATCTGGAACCGGGTCCAGATGCCATGGCTGTACCAAGAGATAATGATGTAGGAAAGGAAACCATATTTGTCGAGGCCAATAAGGGGCAATGAGAATCAACTTGGCTCTCAAGGCGGTTGCTTTCTGAATTAGCTGAGGTATCAGCGGAAAAGGGGGAAAAGCATAAATAAGTCCCCGGGGCCAATCTTGGGTTACAGCGTCTCTGGGGGGATGGCCTGGAAGGGGGAAGAGTGAGAAGAAGTCTGGGCATTTGCTGTTTTGAGGTGTAGCGAAAAGGTCACAGCAAGGAAGGCCCCACTTCTGAAAAATCTCTTCCGTCACTGATTGTTTGAGAGACCACTCGTGAGGCATGAGAATAGCTCTGCTCAATCTGTCCGCTATGATGTTGGATTTCCCGGGGATGTGAGTTGCTATCAGAAACCGGTGAGAAGAGATTGCCCATTGCCAAAGTCTGAGAGCCTCTCGACACAGTGGATAGGACTTGGTTCCGCCCTGTTTGTTTATATACCACACTACGGACATATTGTCCGTTTGGATTGCAATAGTTCCCAGGGGAAGAGAGTCGTTGAGGGCCTGCAACGTTAAAAGCACCGCTCTCATCTCCAGGACATTTATGTGCAGATGGTACTCGAAAGGTTGCCAAGTGCCATGGACCATTCTGCCCTGATAATGCCCCCCCCCAACCCGATCAGGGAGGCGTCTGATGTAACCGTGGCAACCGGGGCAAGAGGAACAAAAGGTCTGCCTTGATGGATTTGAGGGGACGATATCCACCAAGTCAGATGCCTTTTGCAAGTTGGAGTTACTATGATCTCGTGACACATGGGAAGTTGTTGAAAAGACCATTGGGTAAATAGCATTCATTGTAGAAGACGCATGTAAAAGCGGGCAAGGGGAAGAAGTGTTATGGCGGCCGCCATAAGACCCAATACCTTCAGAGCAAATCTGGCCTGAATTTTGTTGCTGAGAAGAATCACCTGGACATGTCTTTGAATGTCCAAGATCCTTTGGTCTGTTAACTTTGCTGAAAGTTGTACGGTGTCCAATCTTGCGCCTATAAAAGTAATAGATTGACAAGGCGACAAGGCAGATTTTTCGAAATTTATAGAAATTCCTAGCCC
This sequence comes from Protopterus annectens, assembly GCF_019279795.1. Classification (NCBI taxonomy): domain Eukaryota; kingdom Metazoa; phylum Chordata; order Ceratodontiformes; family Protopteridae; genus Protopterus; species Protopterus annectens. Next base: position 1,411,385,551 of record NC_056743.1, read on the forward strand.
TCTGCAAATGTGAATGGTGTAATTTCTGGCTTGGAGAAGCTGATCCAAGTGGTGGCAGTGAGGAGCCAGTCGTCTAGATATGGAAACACCTGGAATCCTTGACATCTCAGGTGAGCCGTAACCACTGCCATACATTTGGTGAACACTCTGGGGGCTGTAGTGAGTCCAAAGGGCAGGGCTCTGAATTGGAAGTGACTGGTCCCCAGCCGAAAGCGGAGAAATCTTCTGGAGAGTCTGTGAATTTTTATGTGATAGTACGCATCCTGAAGATCTATCAAGCACATCCAATTGTCCTTGCCCAGAAAGGGCAGAATGGACTGAAGCGTGACCATCCGGAATCTTGATTTCTTTACAAACTTGTTGAGTTTGCTCAGATCTAATATTGGTCTCCAGTCCCCTGTCTTTTTTGGAACTAAAAAGAACCTTGAGTAGATTCCGGATCCTATTTGGTCCGCTGGGACTGGCTGGATGGCTCTTTTTACTAGCAGTTTTGATATTTCTAGTACTGCTAGTTCCCTTAGACCGGGTGGAACGTCTGGAAGGGTTCTCTTTTGTTGAACTGGGGTTTGAATAAAGGGAATTTTGTAACTCTCGGATATAATCGACTGTACCCATTTGTCTTGAGAAAGGGAAAGCCAGGCTATTGGGTACAGCGATAATTTTCCCCCGACTGCCTCCGAAGGCGGACAATCGGGCAACATCTCAGGGATGCTGGAAGGGTTTGTCAGAAAGAGGCTCTCTGCTACCCTGATTCTGCGGACCCCCTCTGCCCCTAGGGCGTCTATTATTGTTACCCCCTCTGCCTCTGGGGGTAAACTGACTTCGTGTGTCAGGCGTGACTCCTTGAGATTTGCGGTACCACATTTTCCCTCCCTTCTGTCCTTTAGGGTAAGGTCTTGAAGGGGTGGAGAAACGGACTCCTACGGCAGAAAGAGTCTTGCCATCTTGTTCGCATCTAGTCAAAGTGTCTTTCACTTGAGGTCCGAACAAGGTCAAACCATCAAAGGGGGAGTTTGTGAAGGACACCTTGAAGGGGTCTGCAAAATTACAAAGCCGCATTCAAGACTGACGCCTTAAAGCCACTCCTGTGCCTGCGGCCCTACTCGCTCCATCGGCTGCATAAGAAATGAGCCGCATGGAGGAGTTAACAATGGAGTTAAGGATTCCTAGCTGTGAGCTAATCTTATCCTGAGACCCAGCAGCTGACGGATCCTGTAAAACTTCTCCCAACTCTTTAAGAACATCTCTTTGAAGGCGGGTGAAGTGGCATAAGTAGTTCAGCGATCTCATGGCAAAAGTCGCTGAAGAAAAAATCCGCTTGCCGTACCTGTCCATAGTCCTAGAATCCTTGTTAGGAGGATGGACAGGTACTGAAGGATCAGCTAGTTCCTTCTTGGTGGCAGCAGCCACCACCATGGCATCAACTGGGACACCCTTTGTTAAATATTGTCTATCTTGTGGGGCCGTAATGAATTTTGAAGGCCTCCTAGGGGTAGGTTCCACCAAATCCGGAGCCATCCATGCCTTCCGAGCCACTACCTCCATAAGAGGGTCGAAAGGCGGAGACACCCAGGAGGTGGAGGGTCAAGATCCGAACGCCTCCAGGTATACTAACTCGTCCTCGGAAGGATTAAGGGAGGGCCAGTTCCCCCTCTGCTTAAGGAGTTCAAGGATGTCTGAGAATGAGACATCCTCAGAGGAGGACCTTGGGGATCCCTCCGACTCATCCAGGTCAGTATCAGATGTAGCAGACTCAGGGGAGTCTAGATGTTTCCTCTTACATGTCCTCTTACGCGGGGGTTCACCTGACGGATCAGGAGAAGCCTCGGAAGAGGAAGATATTCCCAATGGGGAAACCTGAGGCGTTGGATCTCTGGGTCTGGGAGCAAGAGAGTGGGAAGAGACGTCAGCAGGCATTGTAGTGGGAGGAGCTGATGGAACTGTCCGTTGACTAAGCCCAGGGGCTAGTACACTCCTCATCACCTTGAAGGCTACCCCGTCAGAAAGACCAGAAAGTTCCCGCTCCGAAGAGATAGGAACCCCAGGCCTCACCGAGAGGGAAGGCTCCGAGGCAGATGTCGGGGCCGAGCTCACCAACGCCGAAGCTCCGAGAGGGAGAACGGGGTCGGACAAGGGTCCAATGCCACTCGCCCCCTCGGAGCCGACGAGAGAGACCAGATGCCCGGATCCCTCCAATGAAGGCCTCAAGGAGGAAATCGGAGCAGAGGACGATGGAGCCAAAAGGGGTGGTATCGGCTCCGAAGCTACAACAGTGACGGTTCGGAGGAGCTCCGGCTCCGAGCTCTGAAAGAGAGTCGAAGGAGGAATGTTTGGTGGATGTGAAATAGCTGTTGAGATCGGCTATGGAGTATTTGGGCCAATGCCTGAGACTTTAATAGTCTACTCACCACTCTCTCAAGGTCGTGATCAGACAGCCTGGACGACCGAGAAGAACGGCTCCGATGGCTCCGCTCCGAGAGCAAGGGTGATCTCGGAGCCGAACGTATGGACTCTACTGAAGGGGATTGAGATCTCTTTTTTGAGATCGATGGAGCCAACGGAGCCGAAGATACGTCGGCTCCAGCCGGAGCCGACACTGAATGTCTGGATTGGGCAGTATCGGCGCCGGATGGAGCCGATACTGAGACTGGTAAGGTGGAAGGATCGGCTCCAGCCGGAGCCGATCTCGACCCTGGTGAGGGTGAACCAGAAGCCGACGGCTTGGAACTCTCAGCCGAAGGCTTAACAGGTTTCGAGGGCTTCCCCGGCGCCGACTTAGTCGGGGAGCTCTCGGGCTTTAATAAGCCCCTTAATATTAGCTTATTTCTTCGCTCCTGCAGGACTCTTGGGCTGAAGGCATGACAGATAGCACAAGAGTCCTGCAGGTGCAAAGGTCCCAGGCAATAAACACAAGAAGTGTGACCGTCTGTCAGAGACATCTTCTGACAGCACAAGTCACACTTCTGGAAGCCTGAGACCTTAGTGTCCTTCGACATAACTGTGTCGAGGAAACACAATACAGTAACACACACACAAAAACACCCAATCCAACAATTTAAAATAAACAGGGATAACACACAGTCATACACAAACAATCCCTGACAGGAAAAAATTTAGGGAGGGGAAGGCCTAAGGCCTAAGTTAGGGAAAGGGAATAAAAAACTCGAAAAAAAGGGAACACTAACGGGAATAGGGTTAAAGTAAGCGTTAAGGTTAACAAAAAACAAATATATATATAAATTTAAAGGGGGGTAGACGAAAAGTCTCAAATCTATTCACTTACCTGGAGCTGGTAAAAGAAGGCACCTCGTTAGCGAAGCGGCAAACGAGATCTGGGTAATCTACGCCTTGCATCATGGGATATAGGGTTGCCTCGAGCTGGTAAAATTAGCTCTCGAGCTTAGCAAGTGCCGAGTCGGAGCCGAGGATCGGCTCCGAACCCATCCAGCAAGAATGAAAGGCGAGATTGACAACTTAACATTGCACTTTAAGCATACTTACAGTTCCCAAAACAATCACTCCAGACCGGAAGGATGGAGCACAGATCTCTCTTCCGAAAACTCTTTCTTTGTGACTGATGCAATAACAAACAATCCATAAGCAGGGCTTTACCCCAATGTCAATAACCCTTGGGAGGTACAGGTACCTTATTCAGTCTGTATGGGATATGTTCACCACCTCAGGATCCTGCCAAGCCCCCTGAGAAACATTATCAATAAGCCTGTCTCTGCTAGAAGGACTACCAAGAAGTACATTGGTCTGTTCCAAAGGCCTTAAAGAACACCTCCTCCTCAGGAGAAGGACTGAGATGTCTTCAGGAGGGGATCCAGCAGACCTTTCCCTTCATCAAATCAGTGCTCTCGGTGACAGACCCCGAATAGAGTCCAACTGCTTCCTCTTAAACCTACACTTTGTGTTTTTCAGCTGAGTAAGGATTTGAAGAGTCAAAAGTTTCCATGACTTCTTGAATAAGGTGTGGTTTGAGACTCTCTGAAATAGAGTGTCCCTGGGAAAGACGACGAGATCCAAGGGTCAAAGATATTAGAAGGCTGGGGTGGGGCCTAGGTGAACTTCACATCTCCTTCCTGAAAGGAATGTTGGGCCAGGATTTTGTCAAAGGCTTCAAAAGCATTGGATGGAACCACCGTCACAGAGGAAGAATAGTCAATCCAACACAAAATGCAGACTTGAGAGGCCAGAAGACCAAATACCTGGAACTGATAACCCATCCAGATCAGAGGTAAACAGTGCAGACAAGCTGTCAAGGGCCAAAGCACCCAGACCCAATTTAGGCCTTAAATCAGATGGAGTTGAACCTGTCTGCAGGCAATCACTGACTACCTCTCAACTCCAGGTCATTATCAGCTCTGAAGACTTCAATGTTGAGTTGGTCAGAGCAACTGTCAACATCAAAGACACAAAGGTTGTCAGTGCCAACAGGATATGATCAGGGGGCACCTCTGGTTCCAATGCCAATGGATCCATTACAGGAACAAGGGAAGGAGCAGCAACAACAAGGAGAATGGGTGGACCAGCTCCCTATTCCCTCTAAGTCAATGCAGAAGAAACGACTCACACATCTCTCTGAGCTTTTATGAAGGTTTTCATCATATTATCCCAGGCAATGTATGTGACACTTTTGGTGGATCTAACAGACCAAACAAGTGTAGCTGAAGGTTTTATGGGAGTTCTTTCGATATCATCTCACCACAGAGAAGATAGTCTGCTCAGGAAGCAATTAAAAATATCAATAGTCTTGGAGTTGCCCAAGGAAGGTAAATGTAGTCAGGTCAAAGACAGATCTGCACCTATCACAGCCTGAGGTGGGGAGGGCCTTGGAGATCTAGAAATTAAGGAGAATCCAAGAACCATTTCCTTTTCTCTTTTTCACAACCCTTGGTGCCATTTTCTATGTCCTTAACATTTGTCTTTATTACTCCCTTTCTTTATACAAACATCTACCTACTTGTCTCTCAGCACCTTTAGGAAGCTGAGGAGGGAGTGTATCTGAAGACAAACAGAATGGTTCTCTTGCAGAACCAAGCTGAAGTCCATTAACAATCAACTTACTTTTCTTGTCCATTAAGGCCCACTGGCCAAATGAGGAAAAAACAATGCAACCTCCATTCAAATGGTCAGGGCCCAGGCAATAAATGTACGTCCTGGGGTAGGATTTTGTGTCTGCACGGAAGACATTTTATGACCAGAAGCCTTTCCCATAATGTAAAAAAAATAAAATAAAAAAGGAAACTTACAATCAACATGGGTAGCAAGAAAAAGTAAACTGAACAGGCACAGAAGGCCCAAGAGAAAGGCAGAGGGAAAGAAGTTTACAAAATGAAGAACCTACAACAACATAGATAGGATAATCAAGATAGCTGACAAAATTATGAAAAGATTTCACTTATCTGAATAAATCTCAAAGATGAGTGGAGCACTGGAAATTCTGTCTGACAAGACTGGCGGCAAACAAGATCAGATGCTTTTCTGCTAGTGAATTATGGGAGAGGACCTTATGCTGGAGAACCTCTGAAGTTTGTTGTTGGCTTACATCTGCCTTGAAGCAGATAACCCAAATGACAAGATAAAAGGCAGGGAAAACCATAGGATCTCTACAATCCAGGAAGAGAAAACAATATACAATAAAGGTCTAATATGCAGAATTCTAATGAGGAACTATATTAAGAATAGAAATAACACAGTAATGGTCTAATCTCCAGAAATCTAAAAAAAAAAATATTAGCATACAAAGACCTTTGAAAGTGGTATTTAATTTATCCAACATTAAAATAGTGCAACTTGCTCTTACAGATGAAAGAAAAGGAGGCACAGTAGGGGGAATAGGAAGAAACAGAAAGTAGAAATCGCTGGTGGGGAGAGTTGAGAAGGAGAAAAGGAATTTAGGGAAATTGGAGATAAAAAGGAGAAATGTGTTGAGAAATGGAGGCTAGAGATTACAGCTGTAAAAGTGGCTAGTGGTTTGTGCCTATATAGCAGGTGTCGTACAGACAAAGTAGTGGCTTGAAGGCTCCACATAATCTTGGTCAGGTACATGAGTACAGGCAAGAGTCAATTAGGTGTAATTTTAATTTGGTTTTGAAGCCTTTTCATTTATAGATGTTGATCGGAGAGCATCTCCTGCAACACTGTTTGACTTTGTGGTGGCCAGAAGAAGTTTGTCACTGCAGAGTAACTTTATGCACAGTGAATATTGCCAAAGCATGTTTTTGGGGAGGGACAACTATTGCAGCTGTAGATAAAATTATAGGCTGTGACTATCTGGGTGGAAATTAGGTGTTGTATTACTTCAAACCATTGCAGTTGTTTTTTTTAAGGCAAAACAGTGGCAATGCCTATAAGACAGGCTTGTAGCACATTTTGTACTTTATTGAAGCTTACCTCTAATTTTATAAAATATGTCGTTTGATTGTTTTTTTGTATGACTGCTTGAAGGCTAACTATCCGGGGCACCAGAGTGTGAACACAATGTCACTAGTCAGTTGTTTCATTATATTTTTTATTTTATGGATCATCTTACCTCTAACTTTGTTTGCTGTGTAGTTTGCAAATTTGGAAATATGTCTGCTGCATGTAGGAGCCTGGGAAGAAATGGGCAACGTTTTTTCTTGTTGCATCAGTTAAGTATGTGTTCGATATGTACAGAAGCCCCCCCCCCCCCACTTTTTTTTTACTTTTAAAACTTGCATTTTCACAACAAACTTTAACCTCAGTAGTATTAGTAAAAAAAACAAAAAAAAAACATGAGGCGCCTCCACAGACTGTAAAAGACCATCACCAATCATATGAGGGGATACATCCACTACAGTTTATGGCCACACCTCACACTACTCCCAAAGGTGACATTATCAAGGGATAGATAACTTTATTTGGGAACTGGTTTTAATACAAAGCTTAGTAAATCACAAGAAAAAGGTGAACCAGTGGTAAAGTGGAGAATACAAACCAAACAGCTTCAAGCAAAAAAACAAGTAAAGCTCCACACCACCAATATAATTTAATAGAACGGCAAAGCTCTCAGATACAAAATATCCTTCTTCAGTGTCTTACGTAAAACAGCCATTAAAACAGCATTTTTATATCTCATTCAAACATATCACATGACACAGCAACCTATCAAAAAGCAACAATTAAAACAACAATTAAGTCTAAAAACACAGTAACAATAATACATACATAATCACTTTTTCTTCACTTTCTGTTGTTTTAATTTCAGTATTGGTTTCAAAGTGACTTGTTTATTAAGACCAGGATATTTATCCGCCTCCAAGCGAATAATCCATTCATACTCTTTCATATCCACACTATTTATAAGGTTTCCACGTCTAATATTTGGGGGAATTATATGTATAGCTCTAAAACTGAACTGATGTGAATCATCAGTTTCATTAACGTTTGGCCAAGGAATTAGTTAGTACTCTTCTCCTAATTTCAGATCTGTGTTCTGTGATCCTATCTTTTAATTTTCTAGTTGACTTTCCAGCATAGAAACCCAACCATTTAATACAGGTGGCAAGATATATAATGGAGGGTGTATTACATGTTGCACTGCAGTGAAAAACAAATCTTTTACCATTCGCGGGATGTATAAATTCAGCGGACTGATTTATACTTGAACAGCAGGAACAACTGTAGCAAGGAAAAGTGCCTTTTTTATTAAACGTTGTTATTACATTACTATTTAATGAAAAGTCTTTATAATTTTATTATTTTACATCTGTTGATCAGGCTAGTCCAACTAGATACATGTCCATTTTCAGTAGAGTCCCGGGGAGATAAGCTCCATTAAGCTAATAAAAAATACATGGGTGATAGAGACTAGCATTAATAACTTGACTACAAAGTTTAGAAAACAATACACTAATACTAGATACATATTTACAGAGAAGAGGGTTTGAACATTCATCATGCTGAAGTTTAGAAAGCAATACACTACTACTAGACACATAATTACAGAGTAGAGGTTTTGACAATCATCATGCTGGAAGACTAAAAAAAAAAGATTATGATACACACTAAAATTAAGGTTATTTCAAAATTCTACACTCAAAGTGAAAAAAAGTAGCTAATATATACATAGAGGAAACATATGCTCACAGTAGAATGTTTGTTATACAGTTAATACTCGGAGGTAGATTTTAGCAAGACTGGGCTAGAGTCAGAAAGTAAGGAGGCTTGCTAATCCTACTAATGAAATTTAGGAGGGAGGTATACAGAGAAGCAGCAATAGTGAGAGGAGAGGACATAGAGTAAAGGAGAGTATTAGTCTGGGTTTGCACATGGGCATAGCCATTGAGTTTTAAGAAGTATTTTTAGTTGTTTTTTGAAAAGTGGTAGTGAGGAAAGTGTTGATAGTTTGCTGGGAAGCCTGTTCCAGGTTTTACCCACAGTGTTAGACAAAAGATAATCACCTGCTTTGTTGTGGGACCTATGGATGGTTACTAGTAATGTATCTGCTGAATGAAGGGTTGTAAGGTTTTTGTAGGGGGTGATAAAGCTATTGAGTATTACTGGGATGATACAGAATCTTGTGGGTGATAGTAAGTTGTTGAAATCTAAGTTGGTTTTGAAGTTCTAGACATCCTAGCTGTTTGAGATTTTGACAATGGTGGGTTCTAAATGGGGAGCCAGTGGCAAATCCGGCAATGTTGTTATAGGAGGATACCAGTTTGTTAATGTTGCTTTCGGATAGATTAGTATAAATGGGGGAGGCATAGAGGAGGGTGGACATCAGGTGGGTGTGGGCAATGGTCGTTCTGGCTACAGGGGTAAGGAAAGATTTTATCCGGTAAATGGTACCTAGTTTTCTATTCACTGATTTAATGGTTGAGTTAATGTGCGAGTCAAAGTTAAGGTTGTGGTCAATCATTTCTCCTAAGAGTTTGGTGGTAAGGTCAGGTGATATGACAGTGCCATTACTGGATAAAACTGTTAGATCTATTGGGGAGGATTGTTGAAGAAACACTGGAACCACCACGAGATGAAATCAAACAACTAGTTTAATTAATGAAAGAACAAGCGCTTTCACGCACATAAAACGTGCGCTTCATCAGGTTACAAATAAAATAACTAATCCCTATCCTTATATACAACAAAGAAATCACATAATAAAACAATTAAACAATGAAATTAAGCAATTAAGCATAATATATTAGTTAGACAGGAAGCAATAACCATATAAGGCAAGGTTAGAACACTGACACCTAGGTGTCTTTTCTATGGAAACAAGACATAATTCAGTATATATATATATGTGCAAATCAGCAAAACATAAAAACATAGTAAAAAATATAACCATATTTCAATCTTATTATCATGGTAAAACATACCCTAATTCCTAAGAATATATAAACTACCCTCCTATACTATCAATAAAGCACATTTAAAACAATGGGAAAAAATCCCAGTTCATAATCTAACATCTAGGAAGAAATTGGAACAATACTAAAATGCATGTGTGTGCTAAGGTCACTAAAAACAAGAAGGTAAAATGAAAAGATAAAAACAGAACACATAAAAGGGAAGAAAAAAGAGAAAGGGGGAGGGGGGGAGCGGGGAAGGAAAGGAAGGGAAAGGAAAAAAGGGGGGGGGAAGAGGGAAAGAAGGGGACAAAAAGGTAAGAAGAAGGGATGTAAAAAAGGAAGGAAACGGAATGGAATAGGATAAGATAAAGATAAATGAAAACAAAATAAAATAGAATAAAACAGAATGAAATGAAATAAAATAAAATAAGATAAAATAATAACCTAAGGAGACCAAAATAGAACAAATGTGACCACAAAACGTTACAAAAGTGCAGGTCTAATGTTGACAGCTGTGTTGAGTCCAGGTTCTATGTATTACTGGATAAAACTGTTAGATCTATTGGGGAGGACTTTAGCATTGGAGTGAACAGCAATAGTTTGGATTTGGGGGGGGGGTTTGGAGGAACCAGTTTTCTACTAGGTTAAATACTTTTTGGGTGACTGATTGGAGTTCAGCTGAAGAAGAGGCGGCACAAATTAATGTGGAGTCATCTACATATTCTATACAAGTAGCTTGAAGAAGATTTACATTTAGATCATAAATGAATACAGAGAAAGTACAGTTTTGTACCTACCATAAATGTAGATGTTCGAGTGCTAATACAGCTGCAGTCATAACAGATGGGTTTTCCTGCCGTCAGGCGGGTCCTCGGTCGGCCGAATTCCAAAGTCTAGGTCCGGCATCGGTTGTTGTCACTTCTTCCCTGACGTCAGTGCGAAAGGGGTATAAAAGAACCAGCCGACGCCATTTTCTTCAGTTTTTCTTGCCCCAGATGTCAGGTGCCCCCAGAAAGAAGGCAATATATATAAATTTATGCAATAATGCAATGCAGTATAATCACAAAACAGTAGTTGCAAGAAAATACACCATAAAAGAATACCCCAATCAGGTTGTATGAGGTGGTGTTAGCCATTAGGCCTGTTCCAGAAGGGAAGGAGGGAGGGAAACTTGGACTGCAGCTGTATTAGCACTCGAACATCTACATTTATGGTAGGTACAAAACTGTACTATGTTCATCGTGCATACAGCTGCAGTCATAACAGATGGGTAGAATCCCAAAGCTAAAATAAGGGTGGTAGGCACTAGGTGGAACTAGGAGGAGCTAGGATGCCCTGCAAAACTGCAGTGGCAAAACCTGCTCTAGATTTGGAGTATAAAGGCAGGTGATAGTGCTTGGAGAAAGTATGCACAGAACCCCAAGTGGCAGCTTCCAAAATATCTTTGGTAGGAACCCCCCCTGAGGAAAGCTGCAGAGGTAGCTGTGGCCCTAGTGGAGTGAGACATTATGCCTTCAGGTACAGTTTGACCATGAAGAGAGTAACAAAAGCGTATGCAGTGGGCTATCCACTTTGAGATTGTCTGTTTGGAAATAGGCTTCCCTTCAGCCCCAGTAGCATAGGACACAAAGAGTTGCTCTGATTTTCTGAAAGGCTTTGTTCTGTCCAAATAATAGCGTAGTTGCCTGTGAATGTCCAAAGAATGTAGTAGCCTCTCCCCTTTGTTTTGAGGATTGGGGTAAAAGGTAGGTAAGTGGATAGCCTGATTTAAGGCTACCCTGGATACTACCTTTGGCATAAAGGAAGGGTTGGTTCGTAAGGAAACTCTGTCCTGATGGAAAATGATGAAAGGTTGCACAGCCATAAGGGCTTGTAGTTCAGAAACCCTGCGAGCTGAGGTGATAGCCAGCAGGAAGGCTGTTTTCCAGGACAAATATTGTAGTTCTGATGAGGCAGCTGGCTCGAAGGAGGCAAAGTCAGTTTCTCTAGAATGAAATTGAGATCCCAAGCAGGCACTGGTTGTTTCCTTGGGGTTTAATATTCTTAGCCCTCTGAGGAACTGTCTTAAGAGGGGGTGAGAGAATAAAGGAGGATCAGTGTTGTATTCTGCAGAAATGGCTGAGGCATGGATTTTGATGGAAGAGAATGAAAGTCCACTGCTTAGCATCTCAGCTAGGTACTGTAATATTTGAGGTAAATTCAATATTCCAGGGTTCTGGCACTTTTTCTCATTCCAAGCACAAAACCGTTTCCATTTGGCGGAGTAGGCTTTTCTAGTAGAATGTCTTCTGGCCTCCAAAATGACATCCTGTACCTCCTTGGAGAGTAGTGTCTGTTGTGATTTTAAGGAATCTTCCATGCGGCTAGATTGAGTGTTTTCAGCTGACTGTGAAGAGTTTTGAAGTTTTGCTGAGTCAGTAGAAGAGGCATTAGAGGCAGGATCCATGGTGGGGAATGCGTCAGGCTCCTCGGGAGTGGGTACCAGTGTTGCCTTGGCCAGTCTGGAGCGATGAGAATCAACTGTGGTCTGTCTGCTCTGGTTTTTAATAGAACTTTGGGCAGCAGAGGAAGAGGTGGAAAGGCATAGACTGTCATTGTTGTCCAACTGAAAGAGTGCGTCTACTTTCCAGGCCTGTGGATGAAAGGTCCTTGAGCAGAATTTTGCCAATTGGTGATTTCTGTGGGAGGCAAAGAGATCTATGTCTGGCCTTCCCCATGCTTGAATTATCTTTGAAAAAACTTGAGGATGCAACTTCCATTCGTGTGGATCTGTCATATTTCTGCTTAGGTTGTCTGCCAGCGTGTTTTTCTTGCCTGGCAGGAACTGTGCTTGAAGCTCGATTTGCAATTCTAGAGCCATGTTCCAAAGAGACATGGCTAGCCTGCATAGGGGGTATGAATGAGTTCCTCCCTGTTTGTTTATGCACCACATTACTGTGGTGTTGTCTGTCCTTATCAATAGCTGGCCTGGATGCAGCAGGTCTTTGAAAGCTATAATAGCATTTATTACTGCTAGCATTTCCTTTTGATTGATGTGTAGGTGCTTTTCCTTTTGGGACCATCAGCCCTGAATGCACCGATTTGTCATGTGCGCCCCCCAGGCGTAATCCGAGGCGTCTGTTGTGATGATTTGGCTTGCTTGAGGCTTGCAGAATGGGAGACCTGTGTTTCTTTGGCATGCTTGAGCCCAACACAGAAATTCCTTTTGAAGACATGGAATTAGTGGTATTATTGTTTCCAAGCTGTGGCTGTGCTGAGACCATAGGTTTTTCAGGTACCATTGAAGTTTCCTCATATGCAGCTTTGCACATGGGATTAGTAGGATGCAAGATGCCATGAATCCCAGAGCCTGCAGGATTTTCCTTGCAGTCAGCCTGGTGAAAGTTGCCATTTTTCTGAAGTATTGAGTTAGTTGCCCTGGTTTCTCTGGCGTGAGGTAGGCCATCTGGCTGTTTGTATCCAAGTTGGCACCCAGGAAAATTATTGTTTGAGATGGTAGTAGCCTTGATTTCTTTTTGTTGACTGTGTATCCCAGGGAATTCAACAACCTTATTACAAAATCCAGATGTTTCAGAAGTATGTGCTTGCTGTCCGCTTGGATCAGGCAGTCGTCCAGATATGGGTATATTTGTATCCCTTGTAGTCTGCAGTAGGCAATTACTGATGCCAGGCATTTCGTGAACACTCTGGGCGCAGTAGATAAGCCAAAGGGCAATGCAGAGAATTGATAATGTGTTGAACCTGCAAGAAATCTGAGGTATCTTCTGCAATCTTGTCTGATTGGGACATGCAGGTATGCCTCCTTGAGGTCCAATGTTACCAGCCAAGACTCCTTGTCCAGCATGGGAAGAAGCTGCTGTAATGTGAGCATCTTGAATTTTGGCATGAGTAAAAAAGTGTTTAGGATGGATAGGTCCAAAATAGGTCTCCAATCTTTGCCCTTCCTTGGTACCAGGAATAGTCTGGAATAAAACCTTGACCCTGTTCTTATGCAGGTACGTCTTGAATAGCTTTCATGTCCATGAGATCTGAAATTTGTTTTTGTGCCTCTGCCCTTTGATTGTGTGGCAGGTTTGGCATGCCCCTCATTTTTGGAAGGGTGTGAAAGTGGAATCTGTAGCCTCTGTCTATAATGTCCAGGATCCATTTGTCTTTGTGACAATATGCCAATTTTTGAAAATAGTGCCAGTTTCCCGCCTAAAGGTGCTGCCATTTGAGCCTTGCTTGGCATGCAAAGGGGAAAGTCATTGGTTCTGCTTTCTGAATGGCTGTGAACTATCCTCACTACCTCTTTGGGTAGGTGCTTGCCATTGTCTGCCTCTAAACGATCCTTGAGATTGCCCTCTACCCCTCGGGCCTGTATCTACCTCTTTGGGGTCTGTCAGTGGCTGGAAAGGACCAATTTTTTTAGGCCAATTTCTACTGAAACGTGGAGGTTGTACCTGTAGGAAATCTTTCACTGTTTGCATTGATTTTGCCTTTTCCTCCATTTTCTTTAATACCTCCTCAGCTTTAACACCAAACAATACATCTTTTTGCAGAGGTGCATCCAGTAATTTAGCTTTGACATGATCTGGTAAGGTTTGCTCTTTAAGCCAAGCATGTCTACGTATGACTGATCCTGTAACAGCAGCTCTACATGAGGCTTCTAAAGCATCAAAACCACATTGTAAGGTATGTTTACCTACTTGCTCTGCACTATGTATCAAATCCTGCAACTCCTTCAAATCTGGTTGTTCAGGTTGTGACATTTTGTTTCTCAACTGTGATAACAGAAACTGTTGGTACTTTAACATATGGAACTGGCAGTTTAATGCCCTCATGGATAAGGTGGCCGAGGTGTATACCTTTTTCCCCACCTTTCTAAAGCTCTGGAATCCCTCTCTGAAGGTAATGGTTTTTTAGCAGTGGAGGCCTTAATTCCCTTGGGGCCCTGTGAGATAGTTTCTAGGTCAGTCGCATGGCTTTTGTATAGGAATTGGTGTGAGTCAGGAACCTGGTAATACCTGTCAGGCTTGACTGGGGTTGGAGGCAAAGAATCTGGGTTGAGGCAGGACTCCGAATACACATCATCAAGGATATCTAAGACAGGAGATATAGCCAGAGGCCTGTGCTGAGGGAGCAAGAGAAAATCCCTAAGCCTTTTCTTGGAGTCTGAGTACTCTTGGCCTTCCCAATGGAAGTGTTCCCTCAAGGTATGCAAGGTTTCCCCAAAAGAGTAATCCTCAGGGGGGGAGACAGAAGGAATGGACTCCTCTGCATCAGAATCTTCAAAAGGGGAGTATGAATGTTCCTGGTCATCAGAATGTTCTGAAATAATGGAGGCCTGATCCAAGGAGGGGGATTCTTCCTCCACTCTGGGCCTTTTTCCGGGGGGGTTGAGAACCCCTGATAAGAGTAATTAAGTCCTCAGCCATTTTGAGCATCTGCTTTTTAGGCATGGGGCCTTGAGAAGGGCCCTGTGGGGTTTGTTTTTTAGAATGCATGGCTGTCTTAGACTTAGTGAAAGCCTTGATGGAAAAAGAAGAGGAAGGCCTGAAGACACCTTGAGAGGAGGCAGACCTGTCTAAACTCTGAGTTTCACCGCCAAGAGTGGCTTTGGTATCTCTAGTCGGGGTGTGGGCCGAAGAGCCTGTGACCTCGGGTACAGAAGACACCGCCAATGAAGTGTCGTCGGTAGTCAGGGGCTGCGTAGGTGCCTCGCTGAGAACAGGAATACCTGTAGTCGGCTTTGGCGTGGTGTTGGTAGAGGCTGCGGACCTCGTGTGTCGGTCCTTATCTTTGCATTTTTTAGTCAAAACTGGAGTCGGAGTATCCGACGACATTATGTAGTTAAATTTTTTGCCAAAAAAGTGCTGTGCGAACTCTGCCCGACGCTTAATGGTGCGTTTGTTGAATGTAGCACAAAAACGACAGGCCGAGACGTTGTGGTCTGGGCCTAAGCAAGGAATGCAGAGGGAATGAAAATCCTTATGCGGTATTTGCTTTCCACATGAAATACAATTATTAACTTTGTCTGACATCGGTCTGAGGCAAGAAAAGTTTCCCCAACGGGGTACTTAGCTTTCAAGAAGACTTCGGTTGTAGATATTCGTAATTTCAGGAGCTGGCCGACCGGCACTTGCGAACTGCTTCTGCTTCGGGCACCGCGCGGCAAGAAAGACTGAAGAAAATGGTGTTGGCTGGTTCTTTTATACCCCTGTCGCACTGACGTCAGGGAAGAAGCGACGACAACCGATGCCGGACCTAGACTTTGGAATTCGGCCGACCGAGGACCCGCCTGACGGCAGGAAAACCCATCTGTTATGACTGCAGCTGTATGCACGAGGAACATCAGGAGAGGTCCCAAGACAGAGCCTTAAGGGACTCCAAGGGTAATAGGGAGATGTGTGTATAAGTTATTGTCCCAAAGGATGGCTTGTTGTCTATTTTCTAAGTAGGACTTGAACCATTGTAATGCATGTGTGTCTAATGAGAGTAACTTGAATATGTTTAAGTAACTGATGGTTAACCATACTGAAGACTTTAGAGAGGTCAATAAAAAGTGCAGAAGAAAGCAAATTGTTATTACGATTTTTGTTAATACAGTCAGAAAAGGATAGGAGGGCAGTGGTAGTATTATGAAAAGGCCTAAAGCCATGCTGACAGTCAGATAGAAGGTTATTTTGGAGAAGGTGCTCAAGTAATTGCTGGTGGATGCATTTTTCCATGATTCTGACTAAAGGAGAGAGTAAAGCTATGGGACGGAAGTTTAAGATTTCGGTTGAGTTGCCACCTTTGTGTAGTGGGATTATGTGGGAGATTTTCCAGAGAGATGGGATGGTACCTTCAGTAATTGTTCTATTAATTAGGATGGAAATGGGATAGGCCAGTACTTTTGCTGCAATTTGCAGTATTCAGCTGGTAGCAGATCAGCTGGGGGTGTGCATGGTCAGCAATCTGATTGGGAGTGTTAAGAGAGAAGCCTGATGGGATTGGTGTCTTGGAATGGCCTGTGTGTAGAAGTTTATTAATACCTGACCAGAAACTTTGTGGGTTTTGTTGATGATTTTGCTGGACTTTAAAGTAAAAGTTTTTTTTGTCAAGAAGTATTGACTTTTTAGTGACATTTCTCAGCTGTTTAAAGTTTTGATGATCAGTTGGGTTTTTAGTAGTACTCCATTTGGACCAGATTTTGTTTCACAATAAGATTTTATGCCTAGTCACTTTTGTGAGCCATGGGGCAGGTTTACTCCTAGTTCTAATAGAGCGAGTGGGGGCATGGTAATCCAAGATTTGCAGGAATTTAGAGTTAAAATATGATACTGCTTCCTCAAGAGGGAGGTGTTTTAGGGGTGACCAGTCACAAGCCTTAAGCTCTGCTAGGAAGCTTACTGGGACAAAATTTATTTTGCTCCGGGTAGTTCTAAAGATGGTTAAGTTGGGAATAAAGGTATTTTGTCTAATTATGTAAGTGAGTGGTCACTAATGTCATCTGGAAGGGTACCTACTTTATATGAGAGGGGATGGCTATTTACTAAGATCCAGTCTAAGGTGCTTTCTTTATTAATGGGCTTATAGATTCTGGTGGGGGTGGTGATTGTTTGGGAGAAGCTGTATAAGTTTATAAGGGTAGTAGGTTTGGCAGAAGTACAGCTATTAAAGTCACCAAGTACAATGGTTTCTTGTGGGAAGGATGTAGAGAGCCAACTAAGGGTACTTTCAAGGGTGTTGATGTTATTGCCTGGAGGTAGGTAGGAGCATATTATGTATATGGATTTGCCAGCATTGATCTGAAGCTTAGAAATAAGGATTTCAGCATTACTATCTAAAGGTCGTTGTACATTTAGTGACGTAACTTGTAACTCTGACTTGTACAGAATTGCTACCCCTCCACCCTTTTTGGTTATACGGTCTAATCTCAAAATATTACAACCAGGTGGGATGACTTCATTGTCCTGGGTTACTGGTTTGAGCCATGTTTCTGTTAGACATAGTATGTCAAATAAATGTATGTCTAACAGAGCATGTAGCTGGCTAACGTTATTGTTTAAGCTGCATATGCGAGATGTGCTATAAAGAGGGAGTTAGAGGTTCTAGTGGGGATGTATGGGGTGGAGGGATGTGATAGTTGGGACCTTGTTGTCTGGGCCTGGGTTGGGATGAATGTCACCATGTAGTAGAAGGTGTTGGAGACTGTGTATAAGCTTTAGGAGTTTACAGAAAATATTTTGTGACTTCCTGGCTTGGAGATAAGTTATATGGGCTACCCTATGATACTTTGGTAAAAGATAGGTTAATGAGGATGTTATGTTAATATGTTTTTTTTGAGGCTTTGTAAGTTGGTAGTGACGTTCGTTTTAAGGGAAGGTGAGATCCAGCATAATGTAGGTGTTTGTAGAAGATAATGATGTAGGGTATAGATAGAATTGGGTAGTACTACAAGTAAGAGTAGCAGTTTGATTTGTCTTGGTGTGTAATTTAGGGGCATAGTGAGGGAAAAGATAAAATGTAGTCAGGAGGTAGGGGTTGATAGAGAGATAGTTTGAAGTGAGAGCGTGTTCTAGAAGTGGTACTAATGAGTAGCTGTATGAAAGTAGGCGTGTTAAGTATTTAAAGTGTAGTGTGTAATGAGTAATAGTATTGTATTGGTTGATAAGTGAAGGGGTGTGGTCTGAGAAGTACAAATGTAGATGTACTGGGGGTGTGTGGGAAATGGGGGTAGGGTAGAGTAGAAGAGTGAGCCCGCAGGGCGAACGAAGCGGGTTAGAACAGGTAAAGGAAGAAATTACAAAGACAATCTATGAACAGCAGACTCCTGAGGAGCTCCTGGAAGTTACAGGTGAGTGGGGTGTGATAGCTCAGCTGTTTGTTTACTAAGAGATAGTAGATTGGAGTAAGAGGAATATAGCTAAATAGAGGGGGGAAATTTAGGAGCATTCTGATACAGCAAGAAAATAGAAAAGTAGTCTGAAATTTAATACGGGAGAGTAAGGATAAGGGATGCAACACATGCCTAGATTAGTATGCCACCTAGTGGGCAAAATATATAGTACAACAAAAAGCTAAAATGAAATGGAGACAGCTAGAAAAGATGTCTCGGGTAATAGAAACAAAGGGGAGACAATTAGTTATTTTTGGGGTAGAGAGGGGTATGGTTGCTGGGTACTTGGCTTGGTAATGTGAATTGCATACAACACTAGGTATAGAAAACAGTTCAGCTTAACAAGTAGGTCTAGGATAAAATGTATTTTCTTATTTCCTTTGGGAACTGGAATTTGAAATAGGATGGCAGGTTTCTTTGGGCTGAAAATGGGATGGCTGAAACTAATTGTAAGGGGTCCTTACTGACCACGCAGGAAGGTTCCCAATTCTTAGTGCAGGATTGGAGGTTGAAAGCTAAGTAGGTTAGAGAGAGAGAGAGAGAGACAAAGAACAATTACAGTGGTAAGAAAACAGTAGTTTCAGGTTTGCTCATTAACAAACTAAGATGAGACACAGTTATTTCCATGATAAAAGCACCTAGAGCACATACACTTTCTGAGATCGCAAACAAGTTTCAACAGGAAAGCTACAGATGCTACGACTTAACACTACAGCTAGATTTTAAACTAAACCAGTTTTGCCAAAAACAGAATTAAAATCACAATGCTCAGTGATTTGACCCAAAAATCAGCTGAGTAAAATCTAAAATATCAAGTTCCAGCTCAGTCCCCAATAATACAAGTGAATAACTTTGGAGCAACACTGGGTTAACTATTAAATGCAAGTATTACTAAAAACAAGGCATTTAAAATACCTGAAATAGTACCAACAAAAGAGCTATGTCCCAATAACACACTTACTCAGTAAGGAAAAAAGGTTAACACAGTAAGACAGTACTACTAAACAGAGAACGAGATGGCAACAGTGAATACAACAAGCCCAATTACACATAACATACAAGGCAACATTGTAAACAATCAAGCATGATGCGGACAAAATGATAAGCAAGGTGCAAGTAACGGCATCATGAATTGTTGCTCCCACTTTGTGCCATACGTTCTTTGCCAAAACTGCAGCACACTCTATAAATTAAGGTTAAATGTGTGAAGCACTGTTCCATTTCTGCCCCAGTATTAGTTTTAAACTAGCCCTACCGATTCCCTAAACCGTCTAGGTTCAGTTAGCAGGCTACTTATAGTTCAGCAGGATAGGTACTGACTACTTTCATATTAGAGTAGATAGCGGCAATACACCATCCTTGCTTGTCCCACAGTATCCAGATTGGTTAAACTAGACTAAATTAAGCTAGGCGTAAGCAAGATTAGTTAGGAAAGCGCCCAGACTACTAATTAATGAAGCTCCCTGATGTAGAAAGAAAACTATTCCCCAATTTAAAGAGAGAAGTCACGCTCCCTCAAGGTGTAGCTAAATAGTTAGAAAAAAGTCTTTTAATAGGCGATCCCAACATGTAGTACGGTGCTCTCACATACAAATTAGTGAAGGAGATTAATGAGAAAAGCCAGCAAAAAAGTTCAGCGAACACTTTACGCTATTGCTATCTACTCACCTACAAGTGGTCAAATGGAGTCGACACCACATAAAATGAAGCTAAAATGCTATTAGAGATACAACATTTACAAATGTAATCAACAATGTATCAAAAAACCCCTCTGCATACTGACGGAAGATCTTTCAGTCTAAAGAGCACTGCGAGAGGTGCGGCGTTCTAAAAACAAGTAGAGTGGCATACTAGAAACCCAGGTGGGAGGCACTTAAGTCACGATAGCCGTTCTGAAGGCAAATAACCATCTCACAGTGTTAAATATACACAGCATACTTCATTTTAGTTAGAATTAAAACATTAATTTCCAGTAGCCAATTATAATACATGGAAAGCTTTCTTCTTATTTATGAAAAACAGTAAAAGCAAAGACTTACAGAGGAAAAAGACCCTCCAGGGCCAGGGACACACAGCAGCCAGGTCAAATGCAGGATAATAAAGATGGCGCCACACTGGGCTACCCAACTATATGCTATTTGGGGAGGATATGAGGTGGGAAGGGGAGGAGATAGGGAAGGAGCAGGACAGTTAGACCAGGGAGGGGCAAAGACCCTTGTAAGATGAGCTAGCAAAAGTGGATTGGGCGGGTAAATGCTAAGCAATAGAGTTATGGAAGGGGGAAAGTGTATGCAGAAGGCTAAATAAGAAGGAAGAAGTAATAGTTTATAGAACATGTAAAGGAAAAAATTGCAGAGACAATCTATGAGCAGCAGACTCCTGAGGAGCTCCTGGAAGTTACATGTCAGTGGGGTGTGATAGTTCAGCTGTTTGGTTACTAAGAGATAGTACAGTGGAGTAAGTGGAATATAGCTAAACAGAGGGGGAAATTTTAGGAGCAGTCTGATACAGCAAGAAAATAGAAAAGTAGTCTGAAATTTAATAAGGGAGAGTTGGGAAAAGGGATGCAACACAAGCCTAGATTAGTGTGTCACCTAGTGGGCAAAATATATAGTACAGCAAAAAGCTAAAATGAAATAGAGATAGCTAGAAAAGATGGCTCAGGTAATAGATACAAAGGGGAGACAATTAGTTACTTATGGGGTAGAGGGGGGGGTATGGCTGCTGGGTACCTGACTCGCTAGCGTGAATTGCATACAACACTAGGTATAGAAAACAGTTCAGCTTAACAGTAGGTCTAGGGTAAAACGTACTTTCTTATTTCCTTTGGGAACTGGAATTTTAAATAGGACGTCAGGTTTATTTGGGCTGAAAATGGGATGGCTGAAGCTAGTTGTAAGGGATCCTTATTGGCCAGGCAGGAAAGTTCCCAATTCTTAGTGCAGGACTGGAGGTTAAAAGTGAGGAAAAAGACCCTCCGGGGCCAGGGACACACAGCAGCCAGGGCAAATGCAGGATAACAACATAATACTTTTTTTAAATTACTACAGTTACGATAGGTAAATCTAGGTTTATTTGGAAGCCAGATTTCATGACCTGGTATAGCTTTCAGAACATCCCAATTCCTACTGACAACATCTTCTATTGTTCTACTAGCTCTACTATAAGTCATGAGATATCTCAAGGGTTGGGACAAGGTCACTCTCAGCTCTTCAGAGGCAATATCAGCCTGAGTAGAAAAATAAGGTCTAGCTTTCTAGCTTTTGAATCCCTTACCCTTAGGGCATCTCTTTTTGCTGTTTCTACTTCTTCCATGCTATAAAGCACAGTTTTGTACCTACCATAAATGTAGATTTTCGAGTGCTAATACAGCTGCAGTCATAACAGATGGGTTCTCCTGCCGACAGGCGGGTCCTCAGTCGGCCGAATTCCAAAGTCTAGGTCCGGCGTTGGTTGTTGTCGCTTCTTCCCTGACGTCAGTGCGACAGGGGTATAAAAGAACCAACCAACGCCATTTTCTTCAGTTTTTCTTGCCCCAGATGTCAGGTGCCCCCAGAAGGAAGGCAATACATTAATTTGTGTAATAAAGCAATGCCATAAAATCAAAATACAGTATTGCAAGCAAATACAACAAGAATGAAAACCCCAATCAGGTTGCATGAGGAGGTGTTAGCCAATAGGCCTGTCCCAAGAGGGGAAGGAGGGAGGGAAACCTGGACTGCAGCTGTATTAGCACTCGAACATCTACATTTATGGTAGGTACAAAACTGTACTATGTTCATCGTGCAAACAGCTGCAGTCATAACAGATGGGTAGAATCCCAAAGCTAAGAAAGGGGTGGTAGGCACTAGGTGGAACTAGGAGGAGCCAGAATGCCCTGCAAGACTGCAGTGGCAAAGCCCACTCTAGATTTGGAGGATAATGGAAGGTGGTAGTGCTTGGAGAAGGTATGCACAGAAATCTAAGTGGCTGCTTCCAAAATATCTTTGGTAGGAACTCCTCTGAGGAAAGCTGCGGAGGTAGCTGTGGCCCTTGTGGAGTGAGATCTGATGCCTATAGGTACAGTTTTGCCACGAAAAGAATAGCAAAAACGTATGCAGTGGGCTATCCATTTTGAGATTGTTTGTTTGGAAATTGGCTTTCCTTGAGCTCCTATAGCATAGGACACAAAGAGCTGTTCTGATTTTCTGAAAGGCTTTGTTCTGTCCAAATAATAACGCAGTTGTCTGTGGATGTCCAAGGAATGTAGTAATCTCTCCCCTTTGTTTTGAGGATTAGGATAAAAGGTAGGTAAGTGTATAGCCTGATTCAAAGCTACCCTGGATACCACTTTTGGCATAAAGGACGGGTTGGTTCATAAGGAAACTCTGTCCTGATGGAAGATGATAAAGGGCTGCACAGCCATGAGAGCTTGTAGTTCCGATAACCTACGAGCTGAGGTAATAGCCAGAAGGAAAGCTGTTTTCCAGGACAAATATTACAAATCTGATGAGGAAGCTGGCTCAAAAGGAGGCAAGGTCAGCTTTTCCAGAATGAAATTGAGATCCCAAGCAGGTATTGGTTGTTTCCTTGGGGGTTTTAGATTCTTAGCCCCTCTGAGGAACTGTCTTAAGAGGGGGTGAAAGAATAAGGGTGGATCAGTGTTGTATTCTGCAGAAATGGCTGAGGCATGGATTTTGATGGAGGAGAATGAAAGTCCACTGCTTAGCAGCTCAGCTAGATACTGTAATATTTGAGGTAAATTCAGTTTGCCAGGATCCTGGCCCTTTTTCTCATTCCAGACACAAAACCGTTTCCATTTTGCGGAGTAAGCTTTTCTAGTAGACGGCCTTCTGGCCTCCAAAATGACATCCTGCACCTCCTTGGAGAGCAGGGTCTGTTGTGATGCTAAGGAATCTTCCATGCGGCTAGATTGAGTGTTTTTAGCTGACTGTGAGGAGTTTTGAAGCTGTGCTGAGTCAGAAGAAGAGGCATTAGAGGCAGGGTCCATGGTGGGGAATGCGTCAGGCTCCTCAGGAGTGGGTACCAGTGTTGTCTTGGCCAGTCTGGAGCAATGAGAATCATCTTTGGTCTGTCTGCTCTGGTTTTTAATAGAACTTTGGGCAGCAGAGGAAGAGGTGGGAAGGCATAAACTGTCATTGATGTCCAACTGAAAGAGAGAGCATCCACTCTCCAGGCCTTTGGATGAAAAATCCTTGAGCAGAATTTTGTCAATTGATGATTTTTGTGGGAGGCAAAGAGATCTATGTCTGGCATTCCCCATGCTTGAATTATCTCTGTAAAAACTTGAGGATGCAACTTCCATTCGTGTGGATCTGTCATATTTCTGCTTAGGTTGTCTGCCAGCGTGTTTTCCTTGCCTGGCAAGTACTGTGCTTGTAGTTCGATTTGTAAGTCCAGAGCCATGTTCCAAAGTGACATGGCCAGTCTGCATAGGGGGTATGAATGGGTTCTTCCCTGTTTGTTTATGTACCACATTACTGTGGTGTTGTACGTCCTTATCAATAGTTGACCTGGTTGCAGGAGGTCTTTGAAAGCTATAATAGCATTTATTACTGCCAGCATTTCCTTTTGATTGATGTGAAGGTGCTTTTCTTTTTGGGACCATGTGCCCTGAATGCACCGATCTGTCATGTGCGCCCCCCAGGCGTAGTCCGAGGCGTCTGTTGTGATGACTTGATTTGCTTGAGGCTTGCTGAATGGGAGACCTGTGTTTGTTAGGCATGCTTGAGCCCACCACAGAAATTCCTTTTGAAGACATGGAATTAGTGGTATTATTGTTTCCAAACTGTGGCTGTGTTGAGACCATAGGTTTTCAGGTACCACTGAAGTTTCCTCATATGCAGCTTTGCACATGGGATTAGTAAGATGCAAGATGCCATGAATCCCAGAGCCTGCAGGATTTTCCTTGCAGTCAGCCTGGTGCAATTTGCTAGTGTTCTGAAGTATTGAGTTAGTTGCCCCTGCTTCTCTGGCGTGAGGTAGGCCATCTGGGTGTTTGTGTCCAAGTTGGCACCCAGGAAAATTATTTTCCGAGAGGGTATTAGCCTTGATTTCTTTTTGTTGACTGTGTATCCCAGAGAATTCAACAACATTATTACATAAGCCAGATGTTTCAGAAGAATGTGCTTGCTGTCCTCAGCATTAGTACCAAATAATACATACTTTTGTAGAGGGGCATCTAGTAATTTAGCTTTGACATGATCCTGTAAGGTTTGTTCCTTGAGCCAGGCATGTCTACGTATGACTGATCCTGTAACAGCAGCTCTACATGAGGCCTCTAGAGCATCAAAACCACATTGTAAGGTATGTTTACCCACTTGTTCTGCACTATGCATCAAATCCTGCAACTCCTTCAAGTCTGGTTGTTCAGGTTGTGACATTTTACTTCTCAATTGTGATAACAAAAACTGTTGGTACTTTAGCATATGGAACTGACAGTTTAATGCCCTCATGGTTAAGGTGGCCGAGGTATATACTTTTTTCCCCACCTTTCTAAGGATCTGGAATCTCTCTCGGAAGGTAATGGATTTTTAGCAGTGGAGGCCTTAATTCCCTTGGGGCCCTGTGAGATAGTTTCTGGGTCAGCAGCATGGCTTTTGTATAGAAATTGGTGAGAGTCAGGAACCCTGTAGTACCTGTCAGGCTTGACTGGGGCTGGAGGTGGAGAGTCCGGGTTAAGGCAGGCCTCCGAGTAAACATCATCTAGTATGTCCAAGACAGGAGGTATAGCCAGAGGCCTGTGCTGAGGTAGCAAGAGAAATTCCCTAAGCCTTTTCTTGGAATCTGAATAATCTTGGCCTTCCCAGTGGAAGTGTTCCCTTAAGGTATGCAAAGTTTCCCCAAATGAGTAATCCTCTGGGGGGGATACAGAGGGAATGGACTCCTCTGCATCAGAGTCTTCAAAAGGGGAGTAAGAATGTTCCTGTTCATCAGAGTGCTCTGATATAATGGAGCCCTGATCAGAGGAGGGGGATTCTTCCTCCACTCTGGGCCTTTTGTCCGGGGGGGGTTGAGACCCCCGGAGAAGAGTAATTAAATCCTCAGCCATTTTAAGCATCTGTTTTTTAGGCATGGGGCCTGGAGATGGGCCCTGTGTAGCTTGTCTCTTAGAATACATGGCTGCTTTAGACTTAGTGAAAGCCTTGATGGAAAAAGAAGAGGAAGGTCTGAAGACACCTTGAGAGGGGGCAGACCTGTCCACATTTTGAGATTCACCAAGAGTGGCTTCGGTATCTGTAGTCGGGGTGTGGGCCGAGGAGCCTGCGACCTCGGGCACAGGAGACACCGCCAAAGAAGTGTTGTCGGTTTTCAGGGGCTGCGTAGGTGCCTCGCTGAGAACCGGACCATGTGTAGTCGGCTTTGGCGTGGTGTCGGTAGGGGCCGCGGACCTCGTGTGTCCGTCCTTATCTTTGCGCTTTTTAGGCAAAACTGGAGTCGGAGTATCCGACGACATAATATAGTTAAATTTTTTGCCAAAATAATGCTGGGCGAACTCCACCCGACGCTTAATGGTGCGTTTGTTGAATGTAGCACAAAAGCGACAGACCGAGACGTCGTGGTCTGGGCCTAAACAAGGAATACAGAGGGAATGGAAATCCTTATGCGGTATTTGCTTCCCACATGAAATACAATTATTAACTTTGTCTGACATCGGTCTGAGGCAAGAAAAGTTTCCCCAACGGGGTACTTAGCTTTCAAGAAGACTTCGGTTGCAAAATTTTCATAATTTCAGGAGCTGGCCGACCGGCACTTGCGAACTGCTTCTGCTTCGGGCACCGCGCGGCAAGAAAGACTGAAGAAAATGGTGTCGGCTGGTACTTTTATACCCCTGTCGCACTGACGTCAGGGAAGAAGCGACGACAACGACGCCGGACCTAGACTTTGGAATTCGGCCGACCGAGGACCCGACTGATGGCAGGAGAACCCATCTGTTATGACTGCAGCTGTATGCACGATGAACATCCCCTTTCAATAAAGTTATCAGTCATTTCTTGCATCTGAGCATAGCAAACTTCTGATTAGCCTACTGGCTAGCAGATATTGACTCTTAAGGACAAATTTTAAATCCTTCTTGCATGCATGCTCCTCTTGGGTAAATATTCATTTACCAGTACATCTTTTTTATTTATGCTTGTTTCTAGGCCAGATTCGGTTTTTTTGTAACCTAACATCTAGGAAATTCACAAAATCTTCAGCATATTCCATCTCAAATTTAAGGAACTCAAGGGTATTATTTAGATATTCATAAAACGTGTGCAGTTCTATAACAGTATCAAGCCAAGCCAAAAAAATATCATCCACAAAACGTTTATAGAACGATATTTTAGAGGCATATATATTGGAATTTCCATATATGTATATACTTTCCCATTTACCCAGCATTATATTCGCATATGTATTGGCTATAGCACTGCCCATGGCCATTCCTGAAACCTGGTGATAGACCTGTTTATTAAATGTTAAAATATTATTTTCCAAAACTAAATCTAGTAGCTCACATATAGTTTCAATACTTCTAGCAGGAAGACATCCATGCTCTAGTAGAATCTCCCTAATGCAATCAATTCCATAGCCATTCGGAATTACAGTAAACAGAGATTTAATATCCAATGTCACCAGGATCAAATGGCCAAGGGCACAGCTATTATACCAAGTATGCAGCTGTGTTAAGAAACCTCCTGTGTCTTTAATATAACTAGGTATGTATTTCAAATAACCCTTTAGGAGATCCTGTAGGTATACTGATATAGATTGTCATCCACCCCCTCCCCAATACTATCTGTCTCATTGAGGGGGTCTCTCTAGAGATTTATGAATTTTAGGTAGTCCATAAAGCACAGGGATTACTGGGCATGATACACTGAGAAAGTGAAATACATCGGAATCTATATCTCCCATTACCTGCAGTTCATAAATACACATATTTATTTTGCTAATCATAGCATCTACTTCTTTACTGCTAATGGGTTTAAAGGTAAGTCGACAGCGGTTCACTCACAGACTGTAAATATTGTTCCAAATCCAGTACTACTATAGCACCTCCTTTACCTGCCTCCTTAATAATTAACTGAGTGTTATTCTGTAATGATTTTAATGCTTGGGTTTCTTCAGATGTTAAATTATATATCTTTGTACAGTCCTTCTCATCATAGAGACTATGAATTTCCTTTCTCAAATATTAGTGAAAACACTAATAATCGGGTCATTAACAGGAATAAACGTATTAAACGTATTACTTCTTTTTAAATGACTGGCCACAGCACCATTATTACTCTTAAAAATATGTTTTAAGTTCAAGCCCCTTGAAAATAAATTAAAATCAGTAATCGCATGCACCAGGTCATCAGTATTTGCCGGAACAAACTTAGTTCCTCCTGATAGTAGAGACATTTCTGCCTCAGTTAACTTATAACTAGAGAGGTTGACAACCATAGGATGATTTCTTTTAGGAGTCTCTTCATCTAAAGCCACTTCAGCAACAGTCCGACCAATGGCCATACTGGAACATTTAAGATGTTCATTCGATGGAACAATTGTTTACATCACTATTCTCTACTACCTCCCTGTTAACAGGATGTCCTATCCTTTGTACACCTCCCATCAGTTCCAAACCTTCAAATAAGTTAGAAGCATTTATAGCAGCAATTGCCAATGCATCATTATCAGGATGCTCTACATTCAAATGCTCTCCCATTTGTAATACACCTTCAACCATACAACCAAATTCACTGTTAGTTCGAACCAAACCCAAACCATACTTAGACATCTCTTCATTATCATCCACATTAGAATTTAACCCAATCTGGTCAACCGTTTGACCAATACATTGATCTGTAAGGACATCACAATGGCAGGTAGTTCACAGCTACTACCACCATTATACCCTACACTCAAGGGGGATCTCAAAGGGCCCATGCTTTCAATTAAGGGGTGGCAGTCTCGTTCAGAAATCGAGACATTAGTATTCAACAACGAATCACATGTTAAATTCTGTAAGCTCCGACTACTCCATGAACTTTCATCATAGTTATGAGTTAGGTGCCTGTCTGTAACACCTTCTACAACCCCAATACGAACATTATTACATTCAATGGAAGCAGAATTTTCCAACACATTTAAGTTTTGCGACAAAGACATACCGTTCCGAACTGTGTCATTTAACTCACAAGAAACTTCTTTTAACTGTTCATATAACTGTTCATTACCATTAGATGTATCAAACTTACATACTAGACTTCGTAAATCGCGGCCATTCTGTAAAGCTTCATTAAAGTCACGATTCAAACCTTTAATACAAAAACCTTCGAAAGGCTCAATATCAGCTGTTAAATAAGCATTAGAAGCAACTTTCTCAAGCATATGCGCATTATACAGTAAGGTTGTATCAAAATCTAAATTTTGTGACAGGGATACATTGTCTCTGATCATATTATTTAACTCATAAGAGACTTCTTTCACCTGTTTACATAAACTTTCTTTACCATTAGATGCAGTAACTAAGTTTTGTAAACCTTGGCCATTTTGTAGGACTTCATTAGAATCACGAGTCAAACTTCTAATATAAACACCTTCTAAAGGCTTAGTATCAGCTGTTAAATAAACATTAGGAGCAGCATTCTCAAGCTCATATGTATTATGTAACTTAGTTGGATCATTTATATCACATAGGACTTTTTTTTGTTCTTTTACATGGTTGTTTAGGACCATCTAAATATTCCATATTAGGTATGCAATTCAAAACAACATCAGTACTAAGTCCCATTACTGAACAGTCAATAGACAAATCACAGCAGCATTCTACCAGTATGTCCCAGACTTTCATATGGTTACATACAGTCTTACCATTGTTTTTCATTGTTTCAAAGTCCTGCTTCTTGTTGTAGGGCCATTTCTTGCCCTCCCTCTCGATCTCGAACGCTGTTTCCCGGGTCACCAGCCTTTCTGGTAGTTGCATTTTCACATCCTGGTCTGTTCCTAAAAAACTTTTCTTCTGTTGGCCTTCTCTCTCCTTCATTAAAGATGAATGTATACCTGACCCAGGTCTCGCCTGAAGTTCATTCAGACGGGAAGACGTCGTGGGCGGATCCATAATGTCTCTACTTGCTTCCGATTGGTTTGCTGGAAGTAGGGGCTCATCATCTACAAGTTGCGATTCTACTACTGGTTGAAATTCATCCAGCTCATACATAGAACCCAGGGAGGTTTTTTGAAAAGGTTTAGGTTTATTGCTTTTCTCATTTCTTTCATTTACAAAGGTCCTTGGCCATTAACTATTATGTTATAAAGACTTTTCATTAAATAGTAATGTAGTAACAACGTTTAATAAAAAGGGCACTTTTCCTTGCTACAATTGCTCCTGCTGTTCAAGTATAAATCAGTCCACTGAATTTATACATCCTGTGAATGGTAAAAGGTTTGTTTTTCACTGCAGTGCAACATGTAATACACCCTCCATTATATATCTTGCCACCTGTAATAAATGCTTGGGTTTCTATGTTGGAAAGTCAACTAGAAAATTAAAAGATAGGATCACAGAACACGGATCTGAAATTAGGAGAAGAGTACTTACCAATTCCTTGGCCAAACATGTTAATGAAACTGATAATTCACATCAGTTCAGTTTTAGAGGTATACATATAATTCACCCAAATATTAGATGTGGGCACCTTATAAATAGTGTGGATATGAAAGAGTATGTATGGATTATTCGCTTAGAGGCAGATAAATATCCTGGTCTTAATAAACAAGTCACTTTGAAACCAATACCAAAATTAAAGCAACAGAAAGTGAAGAAAAAGTGACTGTATGTATTACTGTTACTGTGTTTTTAAAGACTTAATTGTTGCTTTTTGATAGATTGCGGTGTCATGTGATATGTTTGAATGAGATATAAAAAATGCTGTTTTATGTAAGACACTGAAGAAGGATATTTTGTATCTGAAAGCTTTGCCGTTCTGTTAAATTATATTGATGGTGTGGAGCTTTATTTGTTTTTTTTGCTTTAATACAAAGCTTACCAAGCTTTTTATTAAGACACAACACCAAAACAAGGAACAACAAAAAGGGAAAATGTACTGTGGCACCTAAGAAATCAGATGCTGTGATGCACCTATACATGCCAGCAAATCAGTTTAACTTGGATCATGATCATAAAATGCTTATCAAAACCAATATTTAAAGATGAAAATACTGAAGGAAAAAAAATAGAAACATTCAATGCCAAACATTGCTTTGAAGATTTATTTTAAAGTAATTCTATTTGCACAATCTAATGCAATAAGTCACTTATCCCCACCACCACTGAATCAGTCTCTTTGACAAGGGCCTGTCAATGTTGCTAACAATCAGTGTTCTGTCTTCTTTTGTTTTCATTCACAAGTACAGTACTACTCATTGATCTCCATATACAAACCTCCTTTGTATAACAGGTCCACTCTAATGGCACTATGTTGCTAACAATAAGTATATTCTCCCTTGCTACAAAGTGCAATGCAAAATGACACAGCTCCGTTTGGACCCACCCCAATATCACAACTTTAGTCAGAGAAATACAGTTCAGGTATATTAGAACAGTTTATTATTACAATACAATATTATGTTAGTATTTTGTCTACCAAATTATTTCACAATACTGTATGTTACTGTAACGTGTAATGCAGCCTTTCACAACTCCACTTATCACCGCAACTGCCAATATCAGTTATCTACGAACAAGAACTACCAAGACACAAAAGTGCCATGTTGCTTACAACTAATGTCCTGTTTATTAATTCTTATACACATTCAACAGAAAGGCTCTCACAGTGTAAGTATAAGACTCAATTCTGAGTACACACAAAAAAGAAAAAAAAAACATGAACCAAGCAACAAAGAAACACTGAAATTTGTAATACCTTTAAGTTTAAAGCCTTTTTTGCCACTCTGCACCCTATCCATCATACTACTTCAAAGATCCCTGGGCCTAGCTCAGAGTACGAGGAATACACGGAGATAGCACAATGTCATACTCTCTGTATACAGTCCTCTGTATTTCATATTTCAGCTTTCTAATACTCTGATGATCATATTTACAGTCTTCAAAATATAAACAGCCCAGTATCAAACTTTGGCCTCCAAAGACATTATGAAATGCTGTGTCTTACATTATGCCACAGCTCCATTTCAACTGCAACATACTGCAAATATTCATGAAATTGATTGAGAAAATATATGTATGGCCCATCTGTCAATTCCAGTTTTTATAACCCAGCCTCCATCCTAAACTAAATGGCTTACTCTAGAGCACTGAAGCAAATAATGCAATCACAGGAACTTTGTTTTATTAACAAATAACTTCTCTTGTAACTTATCAAAACCTTTACACACAGAGAAGGCTCAATAACTCTTAAATACAACTGTAAGTCATGCAAAGAAACAAACCCGCCCAAAGTAATGAAATCTCAGTCTAGAGTAAATCTGCAATCTAGTCTGTCTGCCACAAATACAATTAATCACTTGAAATTTTACACGAGGCATACTAAAACATCTACCATTGCTGCCTTCTCAAATAAATGCAGATTACTTCAAAGTAGCACTCCTTTCTATCTATAAACAGAGTAATGGAATAAAGCCATTACAAATACAATAACTAAAGATTAAAAAGGTTGAAATGTACTACAATGTGAAATAGTCCTTCCACAATTCCAGTAGTTGTTAAATTTAAAATAAAATAAAAACATTTTAAAGACCTAACCTTTCCAAAACAAGCCAGCTGCGATTGCCAAAAGCGATGACGCCGTGAAGTGGAAAATACTGGATTGGAGGGACCTGTAGGTACAATCAAAATCAGCGGGGAGCCAGGCAGCCTACCCTAAAAAAATATAGGTTAATAAGAAAATATTGTTAAAAAACAATGAAGATTAGCAACTGCAACAGAACAGTTACATTTTTAACCACTGCAAACTACTCACTCTACTGTACAATGTCTTATTCTAAATCACAGATTCTAAGACTGTGGTAGAGTAAGCTCCTCTCAAACCATGAAATATTAAAAATACGCTCAGATTATAATGCTCTAAATATGTAAAAAATGTAAATTTATTTTGAGCATCGAGCTACCAATAATTAAAATTATAATAGCGTCTGCATTTGTCCTTCCCTCAAAAAAAATGTGTGTGTGTGTGTGTGTGTGTGTGTGTGTGTGTGTGTGTGTGTGTGTGTGTGTGTGTGTGTGCGCAAAGTAACGTGTGATTCAAAATACTTTTTTCATTAGTGATCTGCAAACACAAATTAACTGCTAAAAATAGCTTTTTACAGCTGTTCTCACTTTAATACATCAGAATCATAAATTATCACTTTTCAGAAATAAATGGGCCTTTTCTGAAACAGGATGAGGCTTACCTACAGGTTCATAAGTTTTTATGTCAAGCTTACAAAACTACTGGCCTTTGAAAACTTATTACTCTATACTGATATTTCCTGCACCACATTATACTTACAAATGTTATTTTTGAATACTGTCACACCATAATAACAACCTTTCTATGACTGAAGTTTTGGAAGTGTCTGAGAAATTAATCTGTACTAATTTTTGGCAAAGGTTTCAGGGGTCTCAAGCTCAAATAAGCATAACCGCAGTATTAGGACAACTACACTCAGATGACAGACAGACCCTCCACAAAAAAATAAATAAAAGTAGAAGGTGCAGCTAGGAATTAAGAGTAGTAACTTCCTTCACCTAGAATGATTCTTAGTTCAGGTCTGCCTGAGGCCAAGGACTACGTACCTGACATCTGTGCTAGTACAAGATCTTAAACCTGCTCTTCTTACTGCACATTCTTAGCAATGCCTTTCAAATAGAAGAGGGTCAGACATATGCTTAGCTATGCACACTTTCAGAAGTCTTGGATAAAATGAATATGGCTCCTGTTCTAATATCCCAATAAATCATCTCTCTTCCATACCCACTATTCTCCTAAACACGTTCGGGGCTGCACCTCCAGGGCTACCAATGTGACTTACTTTCAGTAAGCCATACAAGACAGAGCTTCAAAGACAGACTGGACACTCTGCTTTAAAAGAATAACCACAATACTGAAATAATCTGAGTTGCTCAGTACACATTTAAGAAATTACTTTAATTGAGCAAGTAACTTGTTCAAGTACAACACTCATCTCTACAATCACTGCCCAGCCAGCTAGCCAGCACAGAGTTTTTTTAGCCCTCATTAGCACAAGTCCTGGCAGGTTCAAATGACTTACGAACTTCTGTATTTTCTTGAGATATGTTAGCTGGCATGCTTTAAGCTGAAGAAAGCAGCACTTTATTACAACACTGCCCTAATAAACTACCTACCTGGATGGACAATGCATTCCAGTGATAGGACAGTTGTGTAAAATCTTACCATAACCATAGATGCCCTTCTCTTCTATATGTTGCAGTATTCATAACGTGGGAGTCCACCACCGGCTAACACGTACATCTGGCAAGTATACAAAAGTCTAAAGCTACTGTGAGGTACACGCGACGCAGCACAACAGCAAACGTATGTTGGCCATAAAGAGGCATTGTTTATAAAGCGGACATCAGCACGTAGCAACCTCAGAAGTGAATGCCACAAAAATCACGAGTATGAACTTAGGTGAGGAAAACATGCCACCAGAGGTCAGGCAAGCATAATACTATATAATTATAATACATAATACTATATCATATAGAAGAGAAGGACATCAATGGTTATGGTAAGATTTTACACAACTATTCTATGTCCTTCTATTCATATGCTGCAGTATTCATAACATGAGGGAGAATACCAAAGCTCATGCAGAGGAAGAACTGGGTGGAGGAGCAGAAGCATTCTCCACAAAGTCATGCAAAACAGCTCTGGCAAAACCAGCACTGGACCTGGAGATGACATCTAGTTTATAGTACTTAGTGAAGGTATGAATAGAAGACCAGGTAGCTGCCTCCAGGATAGAGCAAGTGTCCAACCCTTTAAAAAAAGGCTCTAGAGGAAGACACTACCCTAGTGGAAAGTGCCCTAGCAGGAGAGGAGATATTCTTTCCACTGGTTATATAATAGAAAGAAAAAGCTTTTGAAATCCAAGAGGAGATATTCTGCTTGGAAATAGGTTGACCCAGGGCCTTTGGGTAATAAGAAAACAGGAATTCAGACTTACGGACAGGTTTTGTTTTGTTCAAATAGTATCCGAGTTGCCTATGCACGTCTAAAGTGTGCAAAATCCTCTCACTGGAGGACTGAGGAGAAGCAAAAAAGATTGGAACGTTGACAGACTGATTGAGAGACAACTCGGTAACTACCTTAGCCATAAATGAGAGATTAGTACATAAAGAGACCCTATCCCTATAGAAGACTTTGAAGGGGGAGGAAGACATCAGAGCTTGTAACTCAGATACCCTTCTGGGAGAAGTAATAGCCACAAGAACAGGTTTCCAGGTGCAAGATTGCAGAAGAGGAACCTGATGGCTCAAAGGGGGCCAGGGTAGTTTCTCTAACACAAAACTGAGATCCCAAGGAGGAGGAAGTGGTTTCCTTGGTGGTCTGATGTGAAGGGTGCCTTTTGAGAAGAGTTTAACTTCCAACCTGGAGCTAAAGGGGGAGACATAGGCAGACATGCAGAGACAGCACAGAGATGGGCTTTAACCAAGGTGTTAGACAGCCCACTCTTCATTAATTGGCACAGATCGGACAAGACCACTGGGACATCCACTAACAGTGGTTGTAAATCCTTTTTGAGACACCTGATGGAAAACCTCTTCCATCTGGAAATGTAGGATTTCCTTGTTGTGGGTTTTCTGGCCTCCTGCAGAATTTGAAGCACGTCCTCAGAAAAAAGGTGTCTGAAGGGAATCAAAACCCTGTCACCCACAGAGTTAGACTTAGAGTTGACATGTGCGGATGTACTACAGTTCCCTTGCCTCGTTTAAGTAGGTCCATTCTGTGGGGTAATTTGTGGTGATTGCCCTTGGCTAAATGCAGGAGAAGGGGGAACCAATACTGTCTTGGTCAAAAGGGGGTCACCAGCAAGATTTCTGGTTGCTCCGGCTGGATTTTCAGCCTGACTTTTTGGAGAAGTGGGAAGGGGGGAATGCATACAGAAACATCCCTTCCAAGAGAAAGCTAGAGCATCCACCTGCCATGCCAAGGTATGTGGAACCCTGGCACAAAATTTGGGAAGTTGTCTGTTCATGGGGGAGGCAAAGAGATCTACCTGAGGTGTACCCCATCGATGGACTATGTCCACAAACATATCCCTGTATAACATCCATTTGTGGGATTGAGTCATGGACCTGCTGAGTGTGTCTGCCACAACATTCTGAGTTGAGGGAATGTAGACAGACTGAATGGAGAGCTGACTCTGCAAGGCTAACTCCCAAGCCTGTAAAGCCAGACTGCACAGGAAGTAAGACTTTGTTCCTCCCTGTTTGTTGACATACCAGAGGACTGTGGGTATTGTTTGTGAACCACCTTAGGAGCCCTGGAGAAAGCACAGGCTTGAAGATTGGAAGATGAAAATCAAGGCCATCATCTCCTTCATACTGATGCGCTCCCTTGTTTGGCCTGGAAACCAAACATCTCTGACCTTCCAGGATTCCTGTGCTGCTCCCCATCCTAAGTCTGAAGCATCCATGTACAGCTCTTGAATGGGGAGAGGTGGTTGTAGGGGGAGACCTGGGTTCCTTGCAACTTGAAATATCCACCAGTTTAACTCCCTTTTCAAGCAAGGTAGGAGTGGGATACACAAAGTCCAGAGAATGAGACAGTAGCATCGAAACAGTCCTCAAGAACCACTGGAATTTTGTTATGTGTAATTTGGCTAAAGGAAGCATGGGAATCGTGGAGGCCATGAACCCCAAGAGGTGTAGAAATTCCTTTGCAACCAGGGATTGGAGGAGCAAAAGGTCCTAGAAATAGGAAGTTAGGGAAAGGACCTTTTCTGAAGGTAAGGAGGCTAGCATCCTGTCTGTTTGAATCCTGCAGCCCTGGAAAATGTGGTCTGGGAAACAGATCAGGGCAGATTTCTGAGAGTTGATCAAGAACCCTAGACTCTCCAGGAGAGACACTATGACGGAGGGATTCTCCTGAGGGTGTCCAGAGACGAGGCCTGGAGCAGTAGGTCATCTAGGTAAGGAAAAATCTGTATGCCCTGTAGTCTGCAGTAGGGCATGACAGGATCTAAGCATTTTGTTAAGACCCTTGGTGCCAAAGACAGTCCAAAGGGTAAAGCACAGAACTGAAAATGTGATGAAGCAATAGAAAAACAAAAAATTTCCTGAACCGCAGGTCAATGAGGATATGAAGGTAGGCATCCTTAATGTCTAAGACACCATAAAGGCCTGGAGAAGAATGACAGAAAGAAAGGTGCGTGGGTAAAACAAGTATACGAAAGGTGGGAACTTTCAGAAAGGTATTTAGATGGGAAAGCTCTAGAATGGGCCTCCAAGGGTCATCCTTCTTGAGAACTAGGAACATCCTGGAGTAAAATCCTTTTCCAACTTGGCAGGGTGAGACTTCCTGAATAGTGCCTGAGAAGGCAGGATGGATATGACCTGGGGGAAATATTCCAGTTGTTCTTTCAGAGGTTGTGGAATGCCCCTGAAGGAGGGAAAAGTTTTCTACAACATGAAATATCCTTGTCTGATGATGCACAGAACTTAAGAGTCCTGGGTTACCTGATTCCAAGCAGGGAGAGAAAGAGAAAGAGAGAGAGGTGAAGACACAAAGGAGTTAATGGACCTGGAGGTGGATAGTCACAGATTACATGGCTTAGCCTGAAAGGGCTGTTTCTGGGTGGGAGTAGAAGAGGCAGATTTAGATGGGAGTTGTTTCCCAGGATCTCTGTTACCTTTGGAAGACTGTGGCCTAGCCGGTTTTCTAACAAAGGTAGTTTTGGGAGGATAACTCCTCTGAAATCTGGGAACAAGGGAAACAACGACATGTTTTAGATCTTGCAGCTCCTTGCCCTTTTCTTGCAAAGATTTAAATAGCTCTGCAGCTGAGTTACCAAACAAGGCCTTGTTGTCCAGAGGGGTATCCATGATCTTTGCTTTAATATCATCAGGCAAAGGTTGGAGCCTGAGCCATGAATACCTCCTCAGGGCAGATCCAGATGCAGCTGCCCTAGATGAAGTCAACACGGCATCATAACTGCACTTAATGGAGTGCCAAGTAACTTGGGCCAAGGAATTAAGAAAGTACAATTGTGTACACTTACCATAAATGTAGATGTTTGAGTGTATTCACTGTTGCAGTCATTACATTTGGGTTATCTGCTTGCAGGTTGCCCTCAGTCGGCCTGATTAACAAAGTCTTGGGTCCTGCATTGGTTGCTGTCCCTTCTTCCATGACGTCAGGTCATCAAAGGTATAAAACATGCAGCTGACGCCATTACATCAGTTTTTCTTGCCCCAGATGTCAGGCGCCCCCCTAATGGGAAGCAATTAAACATAAAACCACAAAGCTCTACCTCCAAAAAAAAAAGCAAATACACCAAAAAGGCTTTTAAGCATAGTAAAGGAAAGTAGAGGTACAGCCGAAAGAAGTTAGGGGGCTGGAGGGAGGGTAACCAGGACTGCAACAGTGAATACACTCGAACATCTACATTTATGGTAAGTGTACACAACTGTACCATTTTCTTCGTGTTTCAGTGTTGCAGTCATTACATTTGGGTAGATTCCCAAAGCTATGGTTGGGAGGAGGAGTTTAGATAGCATTAGGGCCAGCTATAAGGCACTGCAAGACTGCAGTGGCAAAGCCAGCTCTGGATTTAGAGAAAATTGGCAAATGATAATGCTTGGTGAAAGTATGTACAGAACTCCAGGTAGCAGCTTCTAGGATGTCCCTGGTAGGGACGCCTCTGAGAAAGGCTGTAGAGGTAGATGCAGCCCTGGTGGAGTGAGGTTTGATCCCCTGGGGGATAGGTTTTCCATGGTGCTTATAGCAGAAATGAATGCAATGGCTTATCCATTAAGAAATGGTTTGCTTTGAAATAGCCTTCCCCTCTGCCGCTGCAGCAAATGCTACCAGCAGTTATTCAGATTTCCTTTGAGGTTTAGTCCTGTCCAAGTAGAATTTAAGTTGTCTGTGCACATTTAAGGAATGCAGTATCCGTTCCCCTTTATTCTGTGGACTGAGAAAGAAGGTTACCAAATGAATGGACTGATTAAGAGCCACACTGGATACCACCTTGGGCATGAAGGATGGAATGGTTCTGAGGGACACCCTGTCTGCATGAAAGATGATGAAAGGCTCCACTGCCATAAAGGCCTGTAATTCAGATACCCTTCTAGCTGAAGTGATTGCTAAAAGGAAAGCTGTTTTCCAAGAAAGCAGTAGCAGCTGGCTAGAAAGGAGGTAGAGTGAGTTTCTCCAAGACAAAGTTAAGGTCCCAGGCTGGGTTTGGAGCTCTCCTGGGTGGTCTCAAATTTCTGTCCCCTCTGAAGAACTGCTTGAGCAGTGGATGAGAGAGAGAAGAGGGGAGGTTCTGTGTGCTGTGCTCATCCCTTGAGATTGATTCCAGGCACAGAATCTTTTCCATTTTTCAGCACAAGATTTTCTAGTACTAGGACTCCTTGCCTTTAAGATGATTTTTCCAGCTGAAGGACAGAGCATCCACTTTCCAGGCTTGTTTGTGGGGAGTCCTTGTGCAAAATTTGTCCAATTGGTAGTTCTGGGGAGAGGCGAACAGGTCTATATCTGGGCTCCCCCATTTGCTTGTCAACATGTTGAAAACCCTTGGTTCCAGTTTCCACTCATGTGGGTTCATTAGGTTTCTGCTTAGTCTATCTGCCAGTGTATTTAATTTTCCTGGCAGGAATTGAGCTTGTAGGTGCACTTGGTAGCTCAAGGCTGTGTTCCACAATGCCATGGCTAGTCTGCAGAGGGGGTAAGAATATGTACCCCCCTGTTTGTTTATGTACCACATAACAGTGGTGTTGTCCATCTTTACCATTAGTTGTCCTGGAAGAATGTGGTCCTTGAAGGCTGTCAGAGCATTCTGTACAGCTAACATTTCTTTTTGATTGATATGCAGGTGCATTTGACTTGCGTTCCATTTGCCCTGAATGCACTTTCCTGCCAGGTGAGCCCCCCATGCACAGTCTGATGAATCTGTTGTTAGGGTTTGGGCGGCAAGGGGTGGTGTGAAAGGTAGTCCCTTGTTTTGGTGGCAGGCCTTTGCCCACCAAAGGAACTCTAGGCATAGGCAAGGTATGATAGGAAAGTACAGTTGTGTACCTACCATAAATGTAGATGTTCGAGTGTATTCATTGTTGCAGTCATTACACTTGGGTTATCCGCCGGCAGGCTACCCGCAGTCGGCCTGAGTTCCAAAGTCTTGGTCCGGCGTCAGTTGCTGTCGCCTCTTCCCTGACGTCAGTGCGCCAGGGGTATAAAAGATGCAACCGACACCATTTTCTTCAGTTTTTCTTGCCCCAGATGTCAGGTGCCCCCAGATAGGAAGGCTGGAAAAAATAAAATGATGCCAAAAAGCATACATGTACTAATATAAACATTTCCCTCATCTACAAGCAAATACACCACATAGGTTGTATAGAGTGGAGAAGTACAGAGAAGTCCCAGCAATGAAAAGGGGGAAGGTGGGTGAGTAACCTGGACTGCAACAGTGAATACACTCGAACATCTACATTTATGGTAGGTACACAACTGTACTATGTTCATCGTGTTTCACTGTTGCAGTCATTACACTTGGGTTGAATCCCAAAGCTGAGGTTGGGCGGCTGGGTCTAGATTGGATTTGGAGAGGCTACCAGGCCCTGCAGGACTGCAGTGGCAAAGCCTGCTCTGGATTTTGAGTAGAGAGGCAAGTGGTAGTGCTTGGTGAAAGTGTGCACTGAGCTCCAGGTGGCAGCTTCTAAAATGTGTTTGGTTGGTACTCCTCTGAGAAAGGCTGCTGAACTGGCTGCTGCTCTGGTAGAATGTGGCCTAATGACCTTAAGCACTGATTTGCCATGTTGTGCTTAACAGAAGCGGATGCAGTGTCCTATCCATTTTGAAATTGTCTGCTTTGTGATAGGTTTTCCTTGTGATCCTGCAGCATAGGCTACAAACAGTTGCTCAGTTTTCCTGAAAGCTTTTGTTTTGTCCAAGTAGAATCATAGCTGTCTGTGTATATCCAAAGCATGCAGAAGTCTCTCCCCTTTATTCTGGGGATTTGGGTAGAAAAAGTACAGTTTTGTACCTACCATAAATGTAGATGTCCAAGAGGAATGCATCTGCAGTCTTTACAAATGGGGTTGTCCTGTCGTCAGGCAGCCCTTCGGTCGGCCGGATTCCAAAGTCTGGGTCTGGCTTCGGCTGGTGTCGCACTTCACCCGACGTCATTGCGGCAGTTATTCGGGTATAAAGGCATCAGCCGACGCCATTTTCCTCAGTGTTTCTTGCCCCAGATGCCAGGTGCCCTCTTGGATGGCTAAATTTGGATAAATGCCAAAGTTTCCAAATAGTAGAGAGCAAACACACAAAATAAGCATGTATGTACATATATACAAACAAATACACCATAATAGATCCCCCCAAGCTAGCTGAAGATTGGTAAGTACCCAAGGAGTACCTCAGAGGGGAAGGAGGGTGGGTAATCCTGACTGCAGATGCATTCCTCTCGGACATCTACATTTATGGTAGGTACAAAACTGTACTATGTCCTTCAAGGATGCATCTGCAGTCTTTACAAATGGGTAGAATACCATAGCTAAACTAGGGGAGGAGGAAATGAGAATAGATTATGGTGTAGCCAGGATCCCTTGCAAAACAGCAGTGGCAAAGCCAGCATGGGATCTAGAGTATAGAGGTAAGTTATAATGCTTGGCAAATGTATGCATGGAGGTCCAAGTAGCAGCCTCTATAATGTCCTTGGTAGCCACTCCTCGTAAGAAAGCTGTGGTAGTGG
This sequence comes from Protopterus annectens, assembly GCF_019279795.1. NCBI lineage: Eukaryota > Metazoa > Chordata > Ceratodontiformes > Protopteridae > Protopterus > Protopterus annectens. Next base: position 1,411,426,645 of record NC_056743.1, read on the forward strand.
CTGTAGCCCTTGTGGAGTGAGGCCTGATGTTCTCTGGAGTTTTCTTTCCATGGTAGGAGTAACAAAATCTAATGCAATTTCCTATCCATTTGGAGATTGTCTGTTTAGAAATTGGTTTTCCTTCCTTTCCTGTTGCATATGCTACCAGAAGCTGGTCGGTTTTTCTATTGTTTTTTGTCCTGTCCAGGTAGCAGCGTAATTGTCTGTGTACATCCAAGGTATGTAAGAGTTTTTCTCCCCTGTTCTGTGGGTTGGGGAAGAATGTAGGTAGGTGGATAGCCTGATTTAAAGAGACTCTGGATACCACCTTAGGCATAAATGTAGGATTTGTTCTCATGGACACTCTTGATTGGAGATCAGGAAGGGTTGTACTGCCATTAATGCCTGTAGTTCAGAGACCCTTCTTGCTGAAGTTATTGCCAGCAGGAAAGCAGTCTTCCAGGATAAGTATTGTAATTCTGCTGTAGCTGCTGGTTCGAAAGGAGGTAGAGTCAGTTTTTCTAGCACAAAGTTCAAGTCCCATGCTGGCAATGGAGGTTTCCTGGGAGGTTTTACATTTTTAATTCCTCTCAGAAACTGTCTGAGCAGAGGATGCGAGAAGACAGGAGGATCCAAGCTGTATTTTGCTGAAATAGCTGATGCATGTATCTTGATGGAAGAATAGGACAGGCCTGTATGGAAGAGCTCCGCCAAGTACTCCAGGATGTTGGCTATGTTCACCAGTGTCACATCTTGCCCCTTTGCAGTACTCCAGATGAGATATCTTTTCCATTTTGCTGCATAATTCTTTCTTGTTGAAGGTCTACGAGCCTCCAGGATTATGTCTTTAACCCTTTGGGATAAATTTGGGTTAATTGCTGTTATGTAATGTTCCAAGCAGTTAGCTGCAGAGTTTTAGGTTTGGATGCAGGATGTTGTAGTTGTTCTGTGTCAGCAGTAATGGGATCAGGGCAGTGTCCATATTTGTTCCCGGACATGCTCCTCAGCAGTGGATACCAATGTTGTCTTGGCCAGTCTGGGGCTATCAGAATGATCCTCGGACGTTCCTCTTTGATCTTGAGAAGCACCTTGTGCATCAAAGGAAGTGGTGGGAATGCGATGCTGTCAGGCTTTTCCAACTGAAAGATAGGAGTCCACCTTCCAAGCAACTGGGTGGTAAGTCCTTGTGCAGAATTTCTTCAACTGGTGATTGAATGGGGATGCAAACAAGTCTATTTGTGGTAATCCCCATTCTCTTGTGATGGTTTTGAAGATGTCCGGATGCAGCATCCATTCGTGGGCATCTGTTGTAGTTCTGCTTAATATGTCTGCTAGAATGTTTTCCTTCCCTGGTACATAAATTGCCTGTAACTGAATGTTGTAGCTCAGAGCCACATCCCATAGGTCCAGTGCCAGCCGGCATAGAGGGTATGAGTGTGTGCCTCCCTGTTTGTTGATGTACCACATAACTGTGGTGTTGTCTGTCCTTATCATCAACTGGCCTTCTTGGAGAAAAGGTCTGAATGCCTGGATTGCCAATTTTACTGCCATCATTTCTTTTAGATTTATGTGCAAATGCAGCTGGTCTCGAGTCCATAGGCCTTGAATGCACTTGTCCATCATGTGTGCCCCCCAACCGAGGTCTGAGGCATCTGTCGTGATGGTTTGTCTTGGTTGACTTTTGCAGAAGGGCAATCCTGTGTTTGATTGACAGGCCTGAGCCCACCATAGGAATTCTTGCTTCAGGCATGGGATCATTGGAATTTTGGTTTCTAGGCTGCGCTTGTGCTGAGACCACAAATTCTTTAGGTACCACTGTAGCTTTCTCATATGCAGCCTGGCATGAGGGACCAGTATTATGCAGGATGCCATGTAGCCTAGAGCTTGTAGAACTTTTCTTGCAGTTAGATGGCTCTGCTTTGTTAATGCCAAGAAGTAGAGAGGAAGTTGCTCTTTCTTTTCTGCAGTTAGAAATGCCATTTGTTTTGATGTGTCCAGTTCTGCACCCAGAAAGGTTATTCTTTGGGATGGAATCAGCCTCGACTTTTTTGTATTGACTGTATATCCCAGGGCTTGCAGCAGGTGGATGACTCTTTGTAAGTCTTCTGTTAGTTTGTTTTTGTTGTCCGCTTGTATCAGGCAGTCGTCCAGGTAGGGATAGATTTGAATCCCCTGAAGTCTGCAATGCGCGATTACTGATGCCAGGCATTTCGTGAACACTCTGGGCGCAGTAGATAAGCCAAAGGGCAATGCTGAGAATTGATAATGCTCTGATCCTGCAAGAAATCTGAGGTATCTTCTGCAAATTGGTCTTATGGGGACGCAGGTATGCCTCCTTGAGATCTAGAGTTACCAGCCAAGACTCCTTGCCCAGCATGGGAAGAAGCTGCTGTAGGGTCAGCATTTTGAATTTTGGAACAATGAGGAATGTGTTTAAAGCGGACAGGTCTAGAATAGGCCTCCATTTGTTTTCTTTTCTTGGTACCAGGAAGAGTCTGGAGTAAAATCCCTTCCCCTGCTCCATAGATGGTACCTTTTCCACAGCTCTCATTCTTAATAATTGAGATATTTGTTTTAGAGCTTCTGCCCTTTGAGTAGGTGGTAGGTTTGGCATTCCTCTTTCCTGGTAGAGTATGGAAATAGAACCTGTAACCTTTGTCTATAGTTTGCAAAATCCATTTTTCTCTTGTAATGCAGTGCCAGTTTCTTGAAAATAATGTTAGCTTTCTGCCTAAGGGTGCTTCTAGTTGTTCCCTGGTAGGCGGTGCCACCGCCAAGTCACTGTGATTGAGTTGTTGTAGTGGTGGTGGCTGTATCCGTGCCTCGTTGGTTGTTACCCTGCCACTGGCGACCCCTGTAGGCACCCCTGGATTGGTTTCTGCCTCTAGAGCGCCTATTCCTGCCTCTTTGTGCCTTAGAGGAGTCCGGAAAGGACCAATTCTTGGAGGGCCAGTTCCTGCTAAACCTTGGAGGTTGAACTTGTAAGAAATCTTTCACTGTTTGCACAGATTTTGCTTTCTCTTCCATCTTTTTTAGTACCTGCTGTGCGGGGGCACCAAATAAATTGACCTTGTCCATAGGTGCATCCAAAAGCTTAGATTTGACATGGTCTGGTAATGCCTGTTCTTTCAACCATGCATGCCTCCTGATAACTGTGCCAGTCATGGCTGATCTAAAGGAAGCCTCCATTGCATCATAGACACATTTTAAAGAATGGTTACTAACCTGCTGTATGTTATGTAACATTTCTTGAACATACTTTTTATCTAAAGATTCTTCAGAGGACAGCTTTTTAGTCAACTGGTCAAGCATAAACTCTTGATATTGAATCATATGAAATTGGCAGTTCAAAGCTCTAGCTGACAAAGTAGCAGAGGTGTAAACTTTTTTACCCCATCTCTAAGGACCTGGATTCCCTTTCAGAGGGGAGGGGGTTTTTAGAAGAAGTAGCTGCTACAGCTTTAGGGCCCTGGGAGATGGTCTCTGGATCTGCAAAAGGAGCCTTATATAAGTGGTGATGAGTGTCCGGGACCCTGTAGTACCTATCGGGCTTAGCAGGAGCCGGAGGTAAAGTATCAGGAGCAGTGCAAGCATCATTAAATGCATCCTCAACAACAGATAGAACTGGGGGTATAGCTAAAGGCCTATGCTGTGGCAAATGTAGAAAGGTCCTAAGCCTTTTTCTAGAGTCTGAGAAATCTTGGCCCTGCCACTGAAATTGTTCCCTCATAGCATGTAAGGTTTCCCCAAAGGAAAATTCCTCAGGAGGAGAGGCCGAAGGGATGGACTCCTCAGCATCAGAGTCTTCGTAAGGAGAATAAGAAGCCTCAGGAGGGTCTGTATGTTCTGAGTCATCAGAGGAATCATCTGCGGATACTGGCTCAGGGGGCTCTGCTCTAGGCCTCTTTTCTGGAGGAGGGAGAGAGGCCCTGTCTGGATGAGGCTGGGCTCCACGAATTAAAGAGATGAGATCCTCTGCCAAAGAAAGCATATGGGAGCTGGTGCTGGGCCTGTGAGAGGGGGGCTTGTCAGGCACAGGTTTTGATGCTTTGGCTGCTTTAGCCCTGGCAAAGGCCTTAATAGACATAGCTGGAGGAGGCCTAGCAGCTCCACGTGCAGAGGTAGAAATATCTAGGGGAATGGTGTCTGATAAATCCTGTGAAATCGCAACAGAAGGTTGGATTTCAGAAGCCGTTTCTACCAGGTTAGAAGAGGCCTCGGTAGAAGGCAAGTTATCGGCTGAAGAAAGAACCGCTTGCTCGGTTTCGCGAAACCGAGACACTGTGGTTTGTTTAACCGCGGTTTCGCCGAAACCTCGGACCGCGAGTGTCGGTCCTTTTGCGCTTTTGGTTATTTGCGTGTCGGAGGATCCGACGGCATAATGTAGGCAAAATCGGAGCCGAAAATCTGTTCAGAAAATCCGGACGCCTAAGCGTCCGTCGGTTAAAGAAGCACAGGCTAGACAAGCTGCTACGCCATGGTCTGGGCCTAAACAATGTATGCAATAGGAGTGGAAATCTTTATGAGGTATTTGTTTCCCACAAGATAAACAGTTATTAACTTTCTCTGACATTGGCTGAGGCAAGAAAGAGTCCCCAACGGGGTACTTAGCTTTATAGAAGTCTTCGAAGTAGTATTCGGTAGTAATAATCTCTGGATCTGACCGACCGGCACTTGCGAACAGCTTCTGCTTGCGCACGCGCAAGAAAGACTGAGGAAAATGGCGTCGGCTGATGCCTTTATACCCGAATAACTGCCGCAATGACGTCGGGTGAAGTGCAACACCAGCCGAAGCCAGACCCAGACTTTGGAATCCGGCCGACCGAAGGGCTGCCTGACGACAGGACAACCCCATTTGTAAAGACTGCAGATGCATCCTTGAAGGACATCTGGTAAATGACTGGTTTGGTTCAGGGCCACATTGGAAAAGTACAGTTTTGTACCTACCATAAATGTAGATGTTCGAATGTCTTCACTGCTGCAGTCATTACACTTGGGTTATCCTGCCGTCAGGCAGTCCCGCAGTCGGCCAGAGTTCCAAAGTCTTGGTCCAGCGTCGGTTGCTGTCACTTCTTCCCTGGCGTCAGTGTGCCAGGGGTATACAAGATGCAGCCAACACCATTTTCTTCAGTTTTTCTTGCCCCAGATGTCAGGTGCCCCCTAATAGGTAGGCAATACATATTGCTAATAAAACATACAATAAAGGTAAAAAAACAAAACCTTCAATTACCAGCAAATACACCACATAGGTAGTATAGGGTTGAAAGGTATAGATAAGTCCCAGCTAAGAAAGAGGGGATGGTGGGTGTGTAATCTGGACGGCAGCAGTGAAGACACTCGAACATCTACATTTATGGTAGGTACAAAAATGTACTATGTTCATCGTGTTTCACTGCTGCAGTCATTACATTTGGGATGAATCCCAAAGCTGAGTTAGGGTGGCTGGTTCTACAGAGGATTTGGGGTGGCTATGAGGCCCTGCAGCACTGCAGTGGCAAAGCCAGCTCTGGATCTAGAATAAAGAGGCAAGTGATAATGCTTGGTAAAGTTGTGCACTGAACTCCAAGTTGCAGCTTCTAAGATATCTTTGGTAGGTACTCCTCTAAGGTACGCAGGTGAAGTGGCTGTTGCCCTGGTGGAATGTGGCCTAATGTTACTAGGTACAGGTTTCCCATGCTGTGTGTAGCAGAACCGGATACAGTGTCCTATCCACTTTGAAATGGTCTGCTTTGAAATAGCCTTTCCCTGTGATCCTGCAGCATATGCTACAATTGCTCAGTTTTTCTGAAAGCTTTTGTTTTGTCCAAGCAGAAACGTAATTGTCTGTGTATGTCCAAGGAATGCAGAGGTCTCTCCCCTTTATTCTGGGGATTTGGATAAAAAGTCGGCAAGTGAATAGTCTGGTTAAGAGCCACACTGGATACCACCTTAGGCATAAATGAATGGTTTTGTTCTTAAAGAAACCCTGTCTTGGTGAAAAATGATGAAAGGCTCCACTGCCATTAGTGCCTGTAACTCTGAGACTCTTCGTGCTGAGGTTACTGCCAAAAGCAGAGCAGTTTTCCATGATACATATTTTCATTCTGCTGAATTGGCTGGTTCAAAAGGAGGTAAAGTTAGCTTTTCAAAGACAAAATTGAGGTCCCAAGTTGATGTTGGTGCTCTCCGGGGCGGTCTTATGTTTTTAGCCCCTCTGAGGTACTGTTTTAGCAATGGATGAGAGAAAATAAGAGGATCTGTGTTGTAATGAGCCAAGATGGCAGAGGCGTGGATCTTAATGGATGAAAAGGATAGTCCTTTGTCCAGCATCTCAGTCAAGTATTGTAATATCTGAGGAATATTTGGTACAAGAGGGTCAAAGCTTTGAGCCTGGTTCCAGGCACAGAATCTCTTCCACTTTTCTGAATAAGATTTCCTGGTGCTAGGCCTCCTGGCCTCCAAAATGACATCCATAACAGCTTTAGAGAGAGGTGTTGTCTGCTTGACTAATGAATCTGCCATGCAGCCAGGTTTAAGGTTTTGAGCTGACTGTGCAGGATCTGATTGTTTTGTTGAGTCAGAAGGTGCGGAGTTTGAGGTAAAATCCATGGTGGGCCTTGAGCTAAGTTCTTTAAGACTGGGTACCAGTGCTGGCGTGGCCAGTCTGGGGCAATCAGGATCATCTGTGTTTTTTCTTTTCTGGCTTTTAGGAGTACCTTTGAAAGGAGAGGCAGTGGTGGGAAGGCATAAACTTTTAGGCTTTTCCAGCTGAACGAGAGAGCATCCACCTTCCATGCTTGTGTGTGATAAGTCCTTGTGCAGAATTTTTGCAGTTGGCAATTCATTGGGGAGGCAAAGAGATCTATGTCTGGGCACCCCCATTTTTGCGTTATCATGCTGAATACTTGTGGATTTAATTTCCACTCGTGAGGATCCATGATGTTTCTGCTTAAGTCGTCTGCCAGAGTGTTTTTCTTTCCTGGCAGGAATTGTGCTTGTAGATGAACTTGATAGGTTAGAGCTGTGTTCCACAAGGTCATGACTTGTCTGCATAGGGGATAAGAATGAGTTTCCCCTTGCTTGTTTATGTACCAAATTACTGTGGTGTTGTCTGTCTTTAATAATAGTTGTCCTGGATGCAGAAGGTCCTTGAAAGCTGTTAGGGCATTTTGTACAGCCAACATCTCTTTTTGATTGATGTGAAGATGCATTTGGTCTGCGGTCCACTTGCCCTGAATACATTTTCCTGCCATGTGTGCTCCCCAAGCGTAATCCGAAGCAACTGCTGTTAGTGTCTGCCTGGCTGTGGGTAGAGTGAAAGGCTGTCCCTTGTTGAGGTGACATGCCTGTGCCCACCATCGAAACTCCTGTTGTAGGCAGGGAATTAGTGGTATTACTGCTTCCAAACTGTGAGTGTTGAGTCCACACACTTTTTAGGTAACATTGTAATTTCCTCATATGCAGTCTGGCATATGGAATTAGTAGTATGCAGGATGCCATGAATCCCAAGGCCTGCAGAATTTTTCTTGCAGGGAGTTGGGTTTTTGTTGCCATCAATTGAAAGTACTGAGTCAATTGTCCTTGCTTGTCTGGTGTGAGATAAGCCATCTGGGCCGTTGTATTTAAGCTGGCACCCAGGAATATTATCTCTTGTGAGGGCACTAGTTTTGACTTCTTTTCGCTTACTGTGTACCCTAGGCAAATTAGCAACCTTTTTACAAATGCCAGATGCTTTAGAAGAATGTCCTTGCTCTCTGCTTGAATAAAGCAGTCGTCCAGGTATTGCTATATTTGAATTCCTTTTTGTCTGCAAAATGCAATTACTGGTGCCAGGCACTTTGTGAAGACCCTGGGCGCAGTAGATAAGCCACAGGGCAGTGCAGAAAATTGGTAATGCATTGAACCAGCTATGAACCTGAGGTATCTTCTGCAATTTTGTCTGATAGGGACATGCAGGTATGCCTCTTTGAGGTCCAAAGTAACAAGCCAAGCCTTCTTGCCCAGCATGGGAAGAAGCTGCTGTAGTGTCAACATTTTGAATTTCGGAACATCCAGGTAAGTCTTTAGAGTAGAAAGGTCTAGTATGGGTCTCCAGGCTTTGTCCTTTCTGGGGACCAGGAAAGGTCTTGAGTAAAATCCTTGTCCTTGTTCCTGTTGTGGCACTTTTTGAATAGCTCTCATGTCCATGAGGGCTGTAATTTGTTTTTGTGCCTCTGCCCATTGATTTTGTGGCAGGTCTGGCATTCCTTTTAGCCTTGGTAGAGTATGAAAGTGGAACCTGTAACCTTGAGACACAATATTCAGAACCCATTTGTCTTGGGTGATTATATGCCAATTTTGAGAAAAAAGTGCTAGTTTTCCCCCTAACGGAGCGTCCAAAAGGTAAGTGCTTGGCATTCGAAGGGGGAAGTCATTGGGACTGTTTCCTGTAAGGTTGTGACTTGTCTTCCCCTCCTTTTGGGGTTGAAGTACCCCACTGTTGTGGCCTGTGAGAGCCTTGGGGCTGAGATCTGCCTCTTGGGCGTCTGTATCTGCCTCTTTGTGGTCTGTCTGACACTGGAAAGGAACAATTCTTTGAAGGCCAATTTCTGCTAAATCGAGGTGGCTGTACCTGTAAGAAATCCTTCACTGTTTGCATACATTTTGCCTTATCCTCCATTTTCTTTAATACCTCTTCTGCCTTGACACCAAATAAAATATCCTGCTGTAACGGAGCATCCAATAATTTAGCCTTAACATGATCAGGTAAACCTTGTTCTTTTAACCAAGCATGCCTTCGAATCACAGATCCTGTAACTGCTGCTCTACAAGAAGCCTCTAATGAATAAAAACCACATTGTGTATGTTTTCTCACTTGTTCAGCTGCATGCAATAAATCCTGCATTTCCTTATAGTCAGGATGTTCTGAACTTGTAACCATTTTCTGTTTTAACAGAGACGTTAAATATTGTTGGTATTTAAGCATGTGAAACTGGCAATTTAAAGCTCTCACTGCCAAAGTTGCAGAAGTGTAAACTTTCTTCCCCCATCTGTCTAATGATCTAGAATCCCTGTCAGAGGGAACTGGATTCTTAGCCATGGAAGCTTTTACCCCTTTGGGACCCTGGAAAATAGTTTCTGGGTCAGCAACATTGTTTTTATAAAGAAATTTGTGAGAGTCAGGGACTCTGTAGTACCTGTCCGGCTTGACTGGAACAGGGGGCAAAGAATCAGGATTTAAACTGGATTCAGAGAACACATCATCCACAATATCTAACATTGGCTGAATAGCAAGGGGTCTGTGCTGAGGTAAAAAAAGAAAGTCTCTGAGCCTTTTCTTGGATTCGGAGTAATCCTGGCCCTCCCAATGGAAATGCTCCCTCATGGTAAGTAAAGTTTCCCCAAAAGAATAATACTCAGGAACTGAGGCTGAAGGAATTGATTCTTCAGCATCAGAGTCCTCATAGGGGGGTAAAGAGTATCCCTGGTCTGAAGAGGAATCAGAAGAAATGGAAACCTGGTCAGAGGAATCATAGTCTGTATCCTGGGGGATGAGTACCCCTGATCAGAGTAATTAAGTCTTTGGCTATTTTGAGCATCTGTTTTTTAGGCATGAGGACCTGTCCAGATTAACGCTCTACTTGCTTCTTTGTCTTTAATGGAGTTTTAGACTCGGCTGAAGTTTTTACGGTAAGCTGTGAAGGTCTTAAAACACCCTCAGAAGCCGATGCCTGCTCAGCGGCTCCGGACCCATCTGAAGGGTTAGTTTCCGTAGGCCCAACACCTTGAGTATCCAGAGGCCTAGACATCTCCACATGGGAGTCGGAGGCGGCCTGTGGCTCTGAGGTAGTGGGTGTCAGGGGCTGCGAAAGTGCCTCACTGAGAATCGGTGAACCGGCGATTGGCCTAGAAGAGGCTTCATCGTCAGTTTTGGGCCTTGGATGCCTGTCCTTATCCTTGTCTTTGCGTTTTTTGTGTATTCCGGTCATCGGTTGTTCCTACGGCATGGTATAATTAAACCTTCGGCCAAAGTAATGGCGAGCAAAATCAAACCGACGTTTAATAGTGCGTTTGTTAAATCTAGCACAAAACCGACAACTAGTGACATTGTGGTCTGGGAACAGGCATGAAATACATTAAGAATGAAAATCCTTATGAGGTATTTTCTTCCCACAAGAAATACAATTATTAACTTTTACTGACATCCGTCTGAGGCAAGAAAAAGTTTCCCCAACGGGTACTTAGCTTTATTGAAGACTTCGGTTCTGAAATTTGAATTGAAAATCTCAGGAGTCGGCCGACCGGCACTTGCAAACTGCTTTTGCTTCGGGCACCGCGCGGCAAGAAAGACTTAAGAAAATGGCGCCGGCTGCATCTTATATATCCCTGGCGCACTGACGTCAGGGAAGTAGTGACAGCAACCGACGCCGGACCAAGACTTTGGAACTCTGGCCGACTGCGGGACCGCCTGACGGCAGGATAACCCAAGTGTAATGACTGCAGCAGTGAAACACGATGAATATCTCCTTTTGGCATGAATGTTGGGTTTGTCCTAACAGAAACCCTGTCCTGGTGAAAAGTGATGAAAGGTTCCACAGCCATTAATGCCTGTAACTATGATACTCTTCTTGCTGAAGTTATTGCTAGGAGCAGAGCAGTTTTCCATGATAAGAATTTTATATCAGCTGTGCTGGCTGGTTCAAAAGGATTCAGTGTGAGTTTTTCTAAAACAAAATTGAGATCCCAAGTTGGTACTGGTGCTCTCCTTGGGGGTCTTATGTTTTTTGCCCCTCTGAGGTACTGTCTTAGTAGAGGATCTGAAAAAATAGGAGGTTCCGTATTGTAATGAGCTGAAATAGCAGAGGCATGGATTTTAATTGATGAGAAAGATAGGCCTTTGTCCAGCATCTCAGTTAGGTATTGTAAAATCTGAGGTATAATTTTGAACAAGTGGGTTGAGCCCTTGTGCCTGGTTCCAAGCACAGAATCTCTTCCATTTTTCTGCATAAAATTTCCTAGTGCTGGGCCTCCTGGCTTCTAAAATGACATCCATAACAGCTTTAGAGAGAGGTGCAGTCTGAGTGGCTACATTATCTGCCATGCTGCCAGATTTAAGGTTCTGAGTTGACTGTGCAGAATCTGATTGTTTTGTTGAGTCAGTAGATGAGGAATTTGAGGTAAAGGCCAAGCTGGGCCCTGAGACAAGCTCTTTAGGATTGGGTGCCAGTGGTGGCGTGGCCAGTCTGGGGCAATCAGGATCATTTTTGGCCTTTCTTGTCTGACTTTTAGTAGCACCTTGGTAAGAAGAGGCATTGGAGGGAAGGCATAGACTGTCAGAGCTTTCCAGATGAATGGTAGAGCATCCACTTTCCATGCTTGAGAGTGATAAGTTCTTCTGCAGAATTTCTGTAGTTGGCAATTGGGAGGGGAGGCAAAAAGATCTATGTCTGGGCGTCCCCATTTCCTTGTTTTCATGCTGAACACCTGTGGATTTAGTTTCCATTCGTGAGGGTCCATGAGATTTCTGCTTAGTTCGTCTGCCAGTGGATTTTTTGTTCCTGGCAGGAATTGTGCCTGCAGATGTACCTGATAGATTAGTGCTGTGTTCCACAAGGTCATGGCTTGCCTGCATAGGGGGTAGGAATGTGTGCCCCCTTGTTTATGTACCACATAATTGTGGTATTGTCTGTCATTATTAGAAGTTGTCCTGGATGTAGTAGGCCCTTGAAAGCTGTCAGGGCATTCTGTACAGCTAGCATCTCTTTCTGATTGATGTGAAGATGCATTTGTTCCTTGGGCCACGTGCCCTGAATACATTTTCCTGCCATATGTGCCCCCCCAGGCATAATCCGATGCATCTGTTGTTATTGTCTGCCTGGCTGTGGGTAAGGTGAAAGGCTGTCCCTTGTTGTGGTGACAGGCATGGGACCACCATCGAAACTCCTGTTGTAGGCAGGGAATTAAAGGTATGATTGTCTCCAGGCTGTGACAATGTTGAGTCCAAACACTTTTTAGATACTATTGTAGTTTCCTCATATGCAGTCTTGCATATGGAATTAGTAGAATGCAGGACGCCATGAAGCCCTGGGCTTGCAGAATTTTTCTTGCAGGGAGCTGGGTCTTTGTTGCCATCAGTTGAAAGTATTGAGTCAGTTGCCTTTCTTTGTCTGGCATGAGATAAGCCATCTGGGCAGTTGTATTTAAGGTTGCACTCAGGAATATTATCTCTTGAGAGGGCACTAGTTTTGATTTCATTTCGTTTACTGTGTACCCTAGGCAAATTAGTAATCTTTTTACAAATGCCAGATGCTTTAGTAGAATGTCCTTGCTCTCTGCTTGAATAAGGCAGTCGTCCAATTAGGGATATATTTGAATTCCTTTTTGTCTGCAAAATGCAATTACTGGTGCCAGGCATTTTGCGAAGACCCTGGGCACACTAGATAAGCCAAAGGGCAGTGCAGAGAATTGGTAATGCATTGAGCCTGCTATGAATCTGTGGTATCTTCTGCAAGTTTGTCTGATTGGGACATGCAGGTATGCCTCCTTGAGGTCCAAAGTAACTAGCCAAGCCTTCCTGCCCAGCATGGGTAGAAGCTGCTATAGTGTAAACATTTTGAATTTTGGAACATCCAGGAAAGTGTTTAGGATTGACAGGTCCAGTATTGGTCTCCAGGCTTTGTCCTTTCTGGGTACTAAGAAAAGTCTTGAGTAAAATCCTTGCCCCTGTTCTTCCTGTGGTACTCTTTGAATAGCTCCCTTGTCCATGAGAGCAGCAATTTGTTTTTGTGCCGCTGCCCATTGGTTTTGTGGCAGGTCCGGCATACCTCTTGATTTTGGAAGCGTGTGAAAGTGGAACCTGTAACCCTGAGAAACAATATTCAGTACCCATTTGTCCTGGGTGATTACGTGCCAATTTTTTGAGAAAAGCGCTAGCTTTCCCCCTAGGGGTGCTGCCAAAAGGTAAGTGCTTGGCATCTGTAGAGGGAAGTCATTGGGACTGTTTCCTATAAGGTTGTGATTTGTCTTCCCCTCCTTTGGGGGCTGAAGCACCCCATTGTTTAGGTCTGTAGGAGCCTTGGGGCTGAGATCTGCCTCTTGGGCGTCTGTATCTGCCTCTTTGTGGCCTGTCTGACACTGGAAAGGACCAATTTTTTGAAGGCCAGTTTCTGCTAAACCTAGGTGGATGAACCTGTAAGAAATCATTTACTGTCTGCATTGATTTTGCTTTATCCTCCATTTTCTTTAACACCTCTTCTGCCTTAACACCAAACAAAGTATCATGCTGTAGTGGAGCATCCAATAATTTTACTTTAACATGGTCAGGTAAACTTTGTTCTTTCAACCAAGCATGCCTTCGAATAACAGAGCCTGTAACTGCGGCTCTACAAGAAGCCTCTAATGAATCAAAACCACATTGTAAAGTATGCTTTCCCACTTGTTCAGCTGCATGCAATAAATCCTGCATTTCCTTACTGTCAGGACTTTGAGATTGAAACCACTTTCTGCTTTAACAATGACATAAGATACTGTTGATACTTAAGCATGTGAAACTGGCAATTTAAAGCCCTTACAGGTAAAGTAGCAGAAGTGTAAACTTTTTTCCCCCATCTGTCCAGAGCTCTGGAATCCCTGTCCGAGGGGACAGGATTTTTAGCAGTGGAAGCCTTAACCCCTTTAGGACCCTGAGAATTTTTTTCTGGGTCTGCAGCAGGGTTTTTGTAAAGAAATTTATGAGAGTCAGGGACCCTGTAGTACCTGTCTGGCTTGACTGGTGCAGGGGGTAAAGAATCAGGAGTCAGACTGGATTCAGAGAAAACATCATCAACAATATCAAGCACAGGGGGAATAGCCAGGGGCCTGTCCTGGGGCAATAAAAGAAAGTCTCTGAGCCTTTTCTTGGATTCTGAGTAATCCTGGCTCTCCCAATGGAAATGCTCCCTCATGGTGTGCAGGGTTTTCCCAAAAGAATAATCCTCAGGCGGTGAGGCTGAAGGAATGGACTCTTCTGCATCAGAGTCCTCATAGGGAGGGAGATAATATCCCTGATCAGAACAGGAATCAGAGGAAATGGAAACCTGATCAGAGGAATCATAATCAGTGTCTTGCCTAGGCCTTTTGTCAGGAGGGGGATGGGAACCCCTGATTAAAGCAATAAGGTCTTCGGCCATTTTAAGCACCTGTTTCTTTGGCATGGATGACTGTTCTGGAGAATGCTGCACTTGTTTCCTGGTTTTTAATGGTGTTTTTGACGTTGCCTTTGCTGCTGTAGTAGCCTTAATTGTAAGCTGTGAAGGTCTGAAAACACCCTCAGAAGCCGGTGCCTGCTCAGTGGCTCCGGACCCATCTGAGGGAATAGTTTCCGTAGGCCCAATACCTTGAGTATCCACAGGCCTCGGTGTCTCCACGTGGCTGTTGGTTGCGGCCTGTGGCTCTGAGGTAGTGGGTGTCAGGGGCTGCGAATGCGCCTCATTGAGAACCGGCGACTGGCCTAGAAGAGGCTTCGTCATCGGTTTTGGACCTCGGATGCCTGTCTTTTTCTTTGTCTTTGTGTTTTTTATACATTCCAGTTGTGGGTTGTTCCGATGGCATTATATAATTAAACCTTCGGCCAAAATAATGTAAAGCAAAATCAAACCGTTTAACAGTGTGTTTATTGAATCTAGCACAAAACCGACAACTGGTAACGTCGTGGTCAGGGCCTAGGCAAGGAATACAGTAAGAGTGAAAGTCCTTATGAGGTATTTGCTTCCCACAAGAAATACAATTATTAACTTTTACTGACATCGGTCTGGAGCAAGAAAAAGTTTCCCCCAACGGGGTACTTAGCTTTAATGAAGACTTCGGTTCTGACACTCAATTTTGAAAATCCCAGGAGTCAGCCGACCGGCACTTGCGAACTGCTTTTGCTTTGGGCACCGCGCGGCAAGAAAGACTGAATAAAATGGCGTCGGTTGCAACTTTTATACCACTGGCGCACTGACGTCAGGGAAGAGGCGACAGCAACCGACACCGGACCAAGGCTTTGGAACTCGGGCCGACTGCGGGTCGCCTGCCAGCAGGATAACCCAAGTGTAATGACTGCAACAGTGAAACACGATGAACATCGTCATGGTCAGGGCCTAGGCAAGGAATACAGTAAGAGTGAAAGTCCTTATGAGGTATTTGCTTCCCACAAGAAATACAATTATTAACTTTTACTGACATTGGTCTGGAGCAAGAAAAAGTTTCCCCAATGGGGTACTTAGCTTTAATGAAGACTTCGGTTCTGAAACTCAATTTTGAAAATCCCAGGAGTAGGCCGACCGGCACTTGTGAACTGCTTTTGCTTTGGGCACCGCGCGGCAAGAAAGACTGGGGAAAATGGCATCAGTTGCATCTTTTATACCCCTGGCGTACTGATGTCAGGGAAGAGGTGACAGCAACTGACGCTGGACCAAGACTTTGGAACTCGGGCCGACTGCGGGTAGCCTGCCGGCGGATAACCAAAGTGTAATGACTGCAACAGTGAAACACGATGAACATTCATTGTTTCTAGGTCTTGAGAATGTTGACACCATAGGCTTTTTAGATACCACTGTAGTTTCCTCATATGCAGTCTTGCATATGGAATTAGAAAAATGCAGGAGGCCATGAACCCCAAGGCTTGCCGTATTTGTCTTGCAGATAGCAGGGTTTTTGTGGCCACTTGTTTGAAGTAGGTTGTCAAATGAATTTGCTTTTCTGGCATGAGGTAAGCCATCTGGGAAGTTGTATTCAAGCTTTCTCCCAGGAATATAATTTGTTGACAAGGTACCAGGTGTGACTTATTTTCGTTTATGGTGTACCCCAGACAAGTTAGAACCCTTTTTACAAAGGCCAGATGATTCAAAAGTATGTCCTAGCTTTCTGCCTGAATTAGACAATCGTCCAGGTATGGGTATGTTTGAATATTTCTTTGCCTGCAAAATGCAATAACTGGAGCAAGGCACTTTGTGAATACCCTGGGTGCAGTAGATAAGCCAAAGGGCAGTGCAGAGAACTGATAGTGCGTGTAGCCTGCTTTGAAGCGTAGGTATCTTCTGCAAGATTCCCTGATTGGGATGTGCAGGTATGCTTCTTTTAAATCTAGTGTTGCCAACTAGGCATCTTTATCTAGCATAGGAAGTAAATGAAGAGTCAGAATCTTGAATTTTGGAATCTCCAAAAAGGTGTTTAGAGTAGACAGGTCCAAGATAGGATGCCATGAATTGTCTTTTCTGGGTACCAGGAAAAGTCTCGAGTAGAAACCTTGTCCCTTTTCCTCTTCTGGTACCAGCTGAATAGCCCCCATGCTTAAGAGAGAAAGTACTTGTTTTTGGGCCTCTGCCCACTGATTTGGGGGTAGGTCCAGCCATCCACTTGGTGTTGACAACGTGTGGAATTGAAATCTGTATCCCTGGGACACTATATTTAAAACCCATTTGCCTGGGTAATGAGTTCCCAATTCTTTGCATGAAGAGCAATCTTCCCCCCCAAAGAGGCAGTCAGTTGATAAGTGCTTGGAAATTTTAAAAGGAAGTAATTGAGACAGTTTACCATAGGGGGAGTCTTACTATTCCCAGACCTGGAAGTGGAGGCCCCCCACTGTTTAGTTCTGAGGGTCCCCTGGGACTGAAACCTGGGGGTTTTGCTGTGTCTGGGTTTGGCTTGAGAATACCTGGAAGGGGCTGGAAAGGACCAATTCTTAGAGGGCCAGTGCCTACTAAATCTAGGAGGCTGAACTTGTAAAAAATCTTTAACAGTTTGCATAGATTTAGCTTTATCTTCCATCTTTTTAAGAATTTCCTCAGCCTTGTTGCCAAACAGGCGGTCCTGATTTAAAGGAGAATCCAACAATTTAGCTTTAACATGATCAGGCAAAGATTGCTCCTTAAGAAAGCATGCCTTCTGAGCACAGACCCAGTAACAGCAGCCCTGCAAGAGGCCTCTAATAAATCAAAACCGTATTGCAAAGTATGTTTTCCAACTTGTTCGGCAGAATGCATTAAATCCTGAAATTCTTTATTTTCCACACAGTCAGGAATCAACATCATTTTCTGTTTAAGCAGTCCAATAACATGTTGCTGATATTTTAACATATGAAACTGGCAGCTTAAAGCCCTAATGGCCAAGGTTGCAGAAGTGTAAACCTTCTTACCCCATCTATCCAGCGCCCTGGAGTCTCTAATCAGAAGGGGTAGGATTTTTAGCAGTAGAAGCTTTAATGCCCTTGGCCCCTGTGAAATAATCTCTCGATCTGCAAAAGGATTTTTGAAAAGGAACTTGTGGGACTCAGGGACTCTGTAGTATCTGTCAGGTTTTCTGGGAGCAGGAGGAAGGGTATCAGTGGCCAAACTAAATTCTGAGAAAGCACCATCAACAATGTCTAGTACAGGAAGAATAACTAAAGGCCTATGCTGAGGTAGTAGAAGGAAATCCCTAAGCCTCTTTTTTGAATCAGAAAAATCCTGGCCATTGGAAATGCTCCCTTAGGGTATGTAAGGTTTCCCCAAAAGAAAAATCCTCAGGATGGGAAGCAGGGGGAATAGAGTCCTCTGCATCAGAATCCTCATAAGTAGGTAAGGACAAATCCAGATCATCAGAAGAGTCAGAAAAACAGAATCCTGATCAGAAGATTCATAATCAACCTCAGTCCTAGGCCTCTTAGAAGGGGGGGGGGGTGACTACCCCTGATTAGAGTTATTAGAGCTTCAGCCATTCTTATCATTTATTTTTTAGGTATAAAGGCCTGAGCATGTGGCCTGGGCGTTGTTTTTTTAGCCATGGATCGAGATTTAGGCCTAAGTAATGAAGGAGGCGTCGATTTAACATCCAAGTCCGGTAGGCCTGAATACACCCTCAGAAGCTGGTGCCTGCACAGCGGCTCCGGACTCATCCAAGGTAGAGACATCCACGGGTTCCATAGTTGAAGCATCTCACGGCATACCGGACTCCAAATGGGTCTCAGTAGAGGCCTGCGAATCAGAAGTAGTTGGTATCAGGGGCTGCGAAAGCGCCTCAATGAGTACCAGCGAACTGGCGAATGGCTTAGGAGAAGCGTCGTCTGCAGTTTTGGACCTCGGCGGCCTGTCTCTGTCTTTATCGTTGCGTTTTTTCGGAATCCCTTTAGTCGGATGGCTAACTGATGACATTTCTGGATAATTAAACCAAGAACCGAAATATTTAGAGGCACAAATATACCGGTGACGGATAGTGCGCTGATTAAATAAAGCACAAAACCGACAGCAAGGTACGTCGTGGGCAGGGCCTAGGCAAGGAATACAGTATGAATGAAAATCTTTATGAGGTATTTGCTTTCCACAAGTAATGCAATTATTAATTTTTACTGACATCGGTAAGAAGCAAAAAAAAAGTTTCTCCAACGGGGTACTTAGCTTTAGTTGAAGACTTCGGTTCTGAAACTTGAAAACAAAAATTTCAGGAGTCGGCCGACTGGCACTTGCGAATTGCTTTTGCTTTGGGCACGGCACAGCAAGAAAGACTGATGTAACGGCGTCGGCTGCAAGTTTTATACCCCTGATGACCTGATGTCATGGAAGAAGGGACGGCAACCGACGCAGGACCCAAGACTTTGTTAATCAGGCCGACTGAGAGCAACCTGCAAGCAGATAACCCAAATAAAATGACTGCAACAGTGAAACATGAAGAACATCATCCAGCCCAATGCAATGAGGCAAAAGGGGAAGGAGTGAGGGAAAGAATACAGCAACAGAGAATACACTCGTACATCTACATTTACAGTAAGTGTGCACAACTATACTATGTTTTTCATGTTTCACTAGTGCATTTATAACTGATGGAATGTCCCCCAAATATGAAAGAAGGCTGGATGGAAATTTTATGGAGAGGAAATGATGCCCTGCAAGATGGCAGTGGCAAACCCTGCTCTGGACCTGAAGAAAGTTGGAAGGTGACAATGTGTAGTGAAGGTATGCAGAGAAGACCCATGTAGCAGCTTCCAAAATGTCCTTAGTGGCCACCCCTTTAAAAAAGGCTGTGGATGTAGCCATAGCCCTAGTGGAGTGCAACCTCATAGGGTCTGAAGGCTTCTTTCTGTGGTGTCTGCAGCAAAATAAGATGAGTGGGAAATTCATTTGGAGATGGGTTTGTTCAGGAACCAGCCTCCTTCAGAGCTACAGGCAAAGGTCACAAAAAGCTAGTAAGACTTCATGATATTTATTCTTTGTTCTGTCCAAGCAGTAACGCAGTTGCTTATGCACATCCAAGTTATGCAGGATTCTTTCTCCCCTGTTTTGAAAGGTAAGAAAGAAGGAAGGCTAGTGGACAGTCTGGTTTAAAGAGATCTCTGTAACCACTTTAGGCATGAAGGAAGGGTTGGTCCTATGGAAGACTCTTTCAGGGTGGAAGATGATGAAAAGTTTCACACACGTAAATACCTGAAGATCTGAAACCCTTCTAGCTTAAGTAATGGCTAGCAGGAAAGCTGTCTTCCAGGTCAGGAATGTGATGTTTGCATAGGCAGCTGGCTTGAAAGGCAGGAGAGCAAGCTTCTCCAGAATAAAAATGAGATACCACTGGGGAGCAGGAAGTTTCCTTAGGGGTATAATGTGGATAATCCCTCTCATGAACTGTTTTATGAGAAGATGTTAGAAGAGAGGAGGTTGAGCAGGCAGATAAGCTGAAATTGCTGAACTGTGAATTTTAATATAGGAATAAGAAAGCCCTTGTCAAAAAATTCTGATCAAGTATGAAAAGATTAGAGGCACCTGAGTTAGAACAGGGCTCTGTCCCTTTTATCTGCACCATATAGTGAATCTGTTCTATTAGGCACAGTAAGGTTTTGTTGGGCTAGGTCTCCTGGCCTCTCTTAGAATGTCCAGGACCTGTTTATCAAGGAGTGGCCCCCTCCAGGGGGTCAATATATCATTCAAGCTGTCAATTTGAGAGTGTTCAAGTTGGGGTGTAAGATGGTGCCCTCATTCTGTGTCAAAAGGTCCACTGGTTGAGGCAGCAGCCATGGTTCCTACTTACTTAGATTGAGCATTAGAGGACACCAGTGCTACCTTAGCCAATCTGGGGATATTAGAATGACCCTTAGTCCTTCTTCCTTTATCTTCAGTAGTACCTAGGGTAACAAGGGTACTGAGGGAAGGCACAGAGAAATAGGCCTGTCCAAGGGAAGGAGAAGTTATCTGTCTGCCAGGCTGACCTTGTTTTTGGTCTTTCAGCAAAACGTTTTCAAGTGGGTGCAAAGGTCCATCTCTGGCCAACCCCATTCTTTGGCTATGCTGAGAAAAACTTTCCAAAGCAGCTGTCACTCATGAAGGTCTGACGGGCTCCTGCTTAGGTGATCTGACAGTTGACTGGTTTCTCCTGACAGGTACAGTGCCATGAAGTGCAGACCTAAGGAGTTTGCCATTTTCCAAAAGTCCATGGCTAGGCAAAAAAGAGGGTAAGAGTGAATCCACTCCTGCTTGTTTATGTACCATACAACCATGGTATTGTCTTTCTTCACTAACAGTACTCCTTGTTTCCATTGGTCTTTGAATGCAATCAAACCTTCTTTGGACTGCCATCAGTTCTTTTAGGTTGATGTGTTTGTTTTTGTACTAAGAACCCCATCTGCCTTGGCTACTTCCAAGGCATCAGTGGTCAGAGTTTGGTCCTGAGGGAGAACCTGAAGGGACCGCCAGGTTGAAAAAACATGTTTGGGTCCACCAGATAAATTCTTTCCTGAGAGAAGGGAAAAGCTTTACCCTGAAGTTGAGGGATTAAGAATGTTGCACATATTTCTGAGGTATCACTGCAGGCTCCTCATATGTAGTCTGGCCAGGTGGATCATGAGGATGCAAAAGGCCACGTAACCCAAGGCTATCAGGAACTCTCTGGCTGACAGGTAGCTACTGAGGAGGAGCTTTTTGAAGTACAGACCTAGAAAGGCAATCTTGTCTGGAGGAAGAAAGGGTTTTTGAAGTGAAGAGCCCAACAAGGACCCCCAGAAACCCAATCTTGTTTGAGGGGATGATTTTAGACTTTTGGGTACTGATGATGAACCCCAATAAAATAAGGACTTCTTGGGTGTTAAGTAGATCCACTCTGCCTCATTCAGGCAGCAGATCTAGAAAAGCTCAAATCATCTAAGTAGGGGTAAATCTGAATACCTGCAGAAAGCTATCACTGGGGCTAGGCATTTTGCGAAAACCTGGGTGCAGAAGGCAAGCCAAAGGGCAGAAAACAACTGACTGTGCTTCACACCTGCTCCAAAGGTTATGCGTCCTTTAGATCTAAGGTTACCATGAAAGTGTTGGATGAGATCAATGGTTAGCATTTTGAATTTTGGTACCTGCAAAAATTTGTTGAGCCTTGACAGGTCTAGAATTGGCCATCAGGTATCCTCTTTTCTGGGGACTAGAACAAGTCTTGGGTAAAATCCTTTTCCTTGTGACGTGTGTGGTACTGGTTACACAGAACCTTGGGTGCATAGCAGCTGTATGTGATTTAAGGCCTCTATTCTTTGGTTTGGTGGAATACCTGGAAAACCTGATCGAATTAATGGCTGTTTGAGGTGGTGTTTGTAAACTCTTTGTATGATTTTTAGAACCCACTGATCCCATGTAATGACAGTCTGACTCTTTAAGAAGGACAGCATTCCTCCTAGTCTGACAGGGTGTAGGGGAAAAGGGAGTGTTATGAGAGAATCATGATTACTCCCTGCTGGGTCCCTGTTGGTGGGATCCCACAGGCCTACTGGAATCTGCTTGCCACTGTTTGGGATACAGGTGATGTCTCTGACTCCTTTCCCTTTGAGGTCTCTCATGTCTAGGCTTAGACTGGAGGCCAGAAAGGACCAGTGTTTGGCAGGGTAATCGCGGCTCAAGCAAGGATGTTGAACCTGAAGAAAGTCCTTAACAATTTGCTAGGACTTGGCCTTATCCTCCATCTTCTTAAGTACCACTTCAGCCTTGGGGCCAAAAAGGAAATCTTTGTCCAAAGCAACATCCAAAAGACTAAATTTCACATGTTCAGGGAGGGACTGTTCCCTCAGCCAGGCATGTCTTCTAATGACAACTCCTATAGCTGCTCCCCTGTTGGAAGCTTCCGGAGGATCATTACCACAGTGCAAGAAGCGCATAGCTATTTCACAGCAAGAATTGCGCAAGCCCAGCAGTTCCTTGGAAAGTGCCTTATTTTCAGCCCCTTCCAGTTTTTGCATCATCTGATCTAAAATGATTTCCTGACACTTCAACATATGAAACTGTCATTTCAAAGTCCTCATGACCAGGGTAGCAAAGGTGTAGACTCTCTTTCCAAACCTAAGGCTCTGCTTTCTTTGTCAGTTGGCAGAAGAATTCTGGAAGTGCTAGCCTTAGCTCCCTTAGGACCCTGAGTCACCACTTCAGGATCCTGAACCTTGTAAAGTCTGTCAGGTTTATGAGGGGTGGGGGGAGAGCTGGCTTTAAGGAAGAATCCAGCACTACATCATCGTCCACCACCTCTCAGACTGGAGTAACATCAAGAGGCTTATGCTCAAGGAGCTTTAGAAATTCCCTAACCTTCTTCTTTGATAGTGGGTAGTGCTGTGCTTCCCATTTAAAGTGCTCTCTTCGTGTATGAATTGTCTCCCAAAAGGAAATGTCTTCAGGGGGAAAGGTAGAGACAAGCTTCTAATAACAATCTGAATTCTCATAGGAAGCAATAGATAAACCTTTCTTAAAGGTGGATTCATCATTATCATCCTACAAGTCAAAAAAATTTTGAACGACTCCTGGGGGAAGAGATCCCTTTTCCTTTTACCAGGAGAAGATTCAGGGGCAGAACCTGGGAGAGAAGTATGCCTGGATCTGACTATGGTGATCAAATCCTTAGCCAAGCTAACTAGGTCCTGTTGACAGGCCTTTGTTTGGGACTGTGAGCCAGCAGGCCTTGGGTGGGCAAGCTGGATGCAGCCTCTTTATAACAGGCCTAAAACATAGACCTGAGCGCACCTTCCGTGTTAAGGATGAGATGCAGGTGGACAGCCGAGGACTGTGAACCAAGGTGATCTCCAGACAATGAAAAACTTTGAACACCCCTTCAACTGTTTGAGAGCAGTTGTGGGAAGCCAGAACCTGCGAAGCAGCTCCAGACCCAACTAACAAGCTAAGTCCTTCAGCTTGTGTAGAAGTAGAGGGACCTAGCGGCATATCAGTCTCTAAATGAGCTTCAACAGAGACCTGTGCCATAACCCCAGACATCGGGAGGGGACTGCAAAGGCATCTCACTTTCTTCAACAATAATAAGCCTAGGTGGACTGGCAGGCAGTGAATGAGCAGTACCCTATACCCTAAGTCTTGGATGCTTTTTCTTCTTAAGCCTGGGGAGATCAACCTCAGATGACCAGCTGACAACATAATACAAGCAGGCCCTTCATATCAACCTCAGGCCAACTGAAGGACATAGTATGCAAAAGCCCTAGTGACTCACTGAAGTGCTTAGCTAAAATCTCAGCCCTACACTTGATTGTTGTACTGTTAAAGCCAGCACAGAACTGACAGGTACATCATGTTCTGGGCCCAAACAAGTTACACAAACGGAGTGAAACTCCCTGTGTAGTACCTGCTTACCACAGCAGAGACAATTATTGACTTTCTCTGACATCAGTCAAGAAACATATCAAAAGCTCCCTAATGGGGTATTTAGCTTTAGATGTCTTCTTTTTCTGGTGCAGACTGACCAATGCACTGAGTAGTGCTCTACTTCAGGCTCTGATGGCAAAAAAGAACTGAGTTTATGGTACCAGCTGATTCCCTTTATACTCAGCCGTCTTGATGATGATCAGGGCATCCACTGGCTTCAGGAGGAGGAGAAAGTTCTCTGGTAGTCAGGCCAGCCAAGGGCTTCCATGGCAGGAAATCCCATCAGTTATGACTGCAACAGTGAAATGCAAAGAACATCTCTAGTTATTTTTCTGGTTACTGACCCCCTAAGTTTGCCAAAAACCCTTTCTACTTTCTGTTGCATAAGTCGTTGCGACAAAGGTTTTTGTGCACTGGCGTTATTATCAAAAAAGTTGTTTAACAGCAATTTTCTAAACTCATGCACATTATCCAGATACGCCCTTATTTTCTCTTTAGCACTCTGCAGTTGCACCCCTTATTCTGTGAGACTCCCCTTATTCTACAGTACTTTGACCTTTTTCAGCCCCTCTAAATAATTTTATTTCTTATAACCACAAACAGCAGGAACTTCCGAAATGCACAAAAACCAAAAGAATAGGAAATCCCAGGAGAATCCAAAACTGCGCACTTTATTATTTAAAACACAAAATGAAATCCTTAATGAACGACCAGCACTGGTAGAGAAGCTGCTGTTAAGAAAGGCATATAAAGTATTGTATGATAACTACAGTAATCACAGGAAGTTAGAAACGATTGGGAAGAGAGACTGCATAATTCACAAAGAAACAATGGGAGGATATATGCATGGCTCCCAAATACGCAACAACTAGAAGACTTAGGATATTTGCTTGGAACTGTTTGCACAGGTATTTGTATATCCCAAAGCAGACTCCACAGAATTTTTCTCATGCAGAATGCAAAAGTTGGAGGTGTGATGGGGAAAGAAAGAAGTACTTGGGAACATATTTTTGGATGGCAATGAGTTGGCAGTCTTTAAAAATTCCCTGCTGACTACTCTGTCGGATATACTGAGTAAGCAAATTGGTTTAACTAAGGATATGATGACCTGTGATACAGAAATGGAACTGCTTAGACATAGTAAGGCCTTGCTGAGTTTAATTCTGGTAACTGCTAAAAAACAATTACTAGAAATGGAAATCAAAGTCTAAACCAACTGTACTACAAGTATACAGTGGAATACAGTAACAGAGATAAAAGAAATGGAAGTGGGATCTAAAGGGTAGGAGCAAATTACATAGAAAAAAGGGAACTGTGGATTCAATACACGCAGAACAATGTTTTGGAGTATGAATGAGGTTTAAGGGAAGGCAGGAATTGAATGAGCTATGAAATGTTAGACTGGCAACGACTGTACAGAAGATTAATTGTGATGCAAAATGTTTGGAACTGAAAATATGTCAGTATGGTTTATTTTTTTTATATAAGTGTATTATTATCTATGTTATAAATGATAGTTCAATAAAGATGTTCCTCGTTTAAAAAAACACTGTTGCAGTAACAGTGGCCCTAGACACAGTAACTGCACAACCATACACACTCTTCAAAGCATGTATGTATAAATGTGACAAGATGGAAGCAATCTATCTCAAAAAAGAACTTTCTTCTGTAACTAGTGAGATAGCCAATTCCCTTAGACTATCTATATGACAACGCACAAACTCTGTACGTATGCCTGATAAATTAAAATTTTGAAAGCTAAGTGAAAGAAGAAAACATTCTCTTACCTAGGCAGTCCAACACCTTACCCTGTCACCAGGAAAGGGTTAATGTTCAATATAAGCCAACTCCTAAGCATGTGAAGCAGTGGATATGGCTGCTGGGGTCAGATCGACTGTGAGAGAAAAGAAATGTATTAGCTTGGGGCATGTTATACATTTGATCTGCTTTTTTTTTTTTTTTAGGAACTGATGGCTGGATATCAGGATGGTTATAGGCAGCATTTAACACATCCTCTAAGGTTGGTAGTATAGAAGGGATCAGTGAGGAGTGACTAATATCCATTTGTAAAATATGGCATCTCCTCAGTTCAGAGGGAGCATCTTCTTGTTCCCATAAAATACTTAATTCATCCTGGCTGTGGACTGATTAAAAGAAAATTCCTTCACACGAGGTTAAGAGTTAATATTTTCCTCACAGTCAAAGTTGGGCTTATGTATCTGAAGGAGAAGAAGCCCTATCTCTGTCAGTCAGTCAGATTCCTCAGACCCCCAATTGCTGTTGCCTGAAAGGGATCACTGTAGAACTCTCATGAAAAACCTTTCATGAAGTACCAGTTTTATAGAAAGCAGTCATAGAGTCCAGTAAATGAAGAACTACAGATGCTGGAGGGTTTGAAGTAGCAATGACCTCTTGTGTATGCAGACAAAAGGAAAATAGCCTTGTCAGTGGTAGGTTAGCAATATTTAATGCTGTGTCTAGGTGACAACTTATGAAGTCCAAGGACTGGGTGGGCTGTAAGGTTAATTTTTTGTAGCTGACGGAAATTCCCAAAGACCAACACCATTAAAGCAAATAATCTCTTGCTTAGATTAAGGATTTTTTTGTTCTTGCAGTAAGGAGCCAGTCATCTAAGTAGGAGAACACCTGAAAGCCCTGCAGCCACATGTGTGTTGTAAGCACTGCCGTGCATTTAGTTTAACACCACAGGGGCTGCACTGAAACCAAATGTCAGGGCCCTGAACTGATGGCTGGCCCCCAGCCAGAAGTGCAGGTACTTCTAGACTGCTGTGCAAGCTTTATATGATTAATAGGAAGTCTGAAATCTGCTGAGCACTTCCAGCTCCCCCAAAATGTGTCAGAGGTACAAATTATGTAGCTTCTGGATAGTATTCTTTTCACTTACATTCTATAGTCTGAAGAGATGACCCACAGTAAGGGACATTAAGGAAGGACACAATAAAATTCTCTGCAGCATCACATAATCTCAGGCAAACATACCAGCATATTGCAAAGCCAATGCCTGCTGGTCTCAATGCTCCAGCTACTGAGTTGGAAAGCAGCCTCATGGTGACATTAGTAATTGAAAAGATGGTAGACAACTAAGACTCTATGGACTTTCATGTCTGTGTTGCCTGAAGTCATCTGAGGGGGTGTAACTGGCCTAAAGATCATATCCCTGGAACAGATGACCTAACCAGTTCTGAGGCTGAGATCAGAGCCCATTTATCAAACCCCAAAGCACCTAGGCCCATGGAAGATGCCAAATCAAATAGATTAAAACATGTCTCCAGGCATTAGGTGCTGACCTCTCACCTCTGGGATGCCACTGGTTCCAAAGACTTCTGAGTACAGTAGGTCACAGCAACTGCTGACTTTGAAGACCCTAAGACTCTCAAGTCCGACAGGGGGATGTTTGCTGGAACCTCGGTTCCAAAGCCAGATTTATTACAGGAACTGGAGAAGGAACAAAAATGGGAATGGGTGTACCACAGCTCTCTTGAGGAACAGGGAATGAGTCCCATATCTATTGGAGCCTTTACAAAGGCTCTCATCTTTTCCCAGTCAATAACTATGACACTTCTGAAGAATCTAATGGACCAAACAGATGTAGCCAGATGGAAAGAAGTTCAGAAACCTCAACCTCTGGAAAAATATTCTCTTCGGAGAGAGATCCAAAATAACTACAGTTTCAGAATCATCTGAGAATGGTACAGGGGGTTGACTCATTTTACATCAAGAGTTGGGGATGGCAAAGGGATCCAATGGAGTTGAAACAGTGGCCCTTTTAATTTTTTTCTTTTGATATTGGCGGTATATGGTGATATTTTATCTGTACACAGACATATTTAGCTTTTTCTTTATCCAAATCTGGCTTACCTGTCTCTCAGCACCTTTGTGAAGAGTAAGAAGGAGAGTATCTGAAGAAAAGATGGCCAATTATCCCACTGAATCAGGGAGAAGGCCCCTAGGAATGAATTTATTTTTCCTGTTCATTAAGGCCCACAGGCTAGATGAGGAACAAACATCACAATCTTCATTGAAATGGTCCTGGCCTGGGCAACAGGGGTATCACTTTGTTCATGCACTTAAGACACTTTTTAAAACTCAAAGGCTTTGCCATAATATTTAAACAAAAAAAGGAAACTCAAGAACAATGTCCACGACTAGAAAAAAATAAACTAATAGGCTTAGTAAGGCCCAAGAGAAAAGGGAGAGAGAGAGTAAGAAAAAAATCAGCAGAACAAATGTTAAGGTTCATAGGTATATTCGGTTCCAAATAACGCTGTCGCAGATGCAGGTTGTCGAATGTTGTTTGTCAAACAAAAAAGCACGAAAAGGCAAAATAGCAAAGCGGCTGTTCAGCGATCTCTTTCCCTGGGAAAGAATTTGTTTGGCCGCTTTTGCTACTTTGCCTTTTCGGCACTGTAGTGCGATCTCGGAGTTGGTATATTTAAGTAGGGGGGTGTGGGGGGTGAAGCCTCTGCTATTAACTTATTAAAAACAGCACATGGTTAGGTACCTCTCTGGGATAAGACATTATTACAACTAAAACAACAGGCTGCAGTTTGTTAGTAATTAATAGCAGTTTGAGTTGGGACTGCAAAACTTGACGTGAGACATTTGCTATGAGCATTAGTATATTGGGAAATGACTGCAGGCAAAAGAACTGCCAAACAGTAATGTTCCTACAAATTTATGAGACTTGCTTACCAAGTTTTGACCTTGAAGCTGTATTCCAATACTTTGCAAGGCACAGTACACCACCATAGTGACTACCTGAATATAATACATGCCAAATCTAAGCTCTCATATTGTTGTGCATTTTACATTACACTTTTCCATACAGCTTATGAGCTATACCAGTAAAAGATTCTTATTTTGTATAAAACAGATGTACTAGAAATAATATGGATGATCATTCTAAAAAAATAGGAACAGAGTCACTCAGAAACACTGTGAAAGGAACAAATCATAAAAATCACAAGAAGAATCACGGAATCCACTGAAGAATCATTGAGGGAAGGTTATGCCTACTCAAACTGGTAGACTTCTTTTAGAAAGTCACCAAAGCAACAGACAACTGCAAAATAGTTCACATGATCTAACTTGACCTGGCCAATATATTTGACAAAATACCCCACTTAGACATTGCTGACAAACTCAAGAGGTTAGATATAAGCTTTTATGTCACCCAGTGCATAGTCAGCTGGCTCACAGACAGGCCTGAGAAAGCTAGAATTGGAGAGTTCACCTATACAAAGTGGCCAGTCAACAGCAAGGTCCCTCAGGGATCAGTCCTGGGACTGCTCCCTTCTGGTCATCTACTTTTCTGAAGTCAAAGGCCTCTGGCTAAGCAAATTTGCAGATGATTACAAATTAAGAGCAGTCACATAATCCGTCATCGATGCTAATGTTCTTCCAGAAGGTCTGACACAGACAAACAATTGGTGTCAGTGCCATGGACTAAAACTAAATGTAAAGAAATGCATAAGAGTATCCTTTGAGAAGTCAGCCACCCCTAGTAACCATCAAACTGAAAACACACATATAAGAGTCCACCCAGTAATCAGCGACATGGGGACACTTGGACAGTAATCCAGCCTTTGGCTATCACACTTCTATGGTAGTTAGCACATCATTCTATGTTGTGCATCTAACAAACAATGATATGGCATCTAGGTCCAAGTAGGTTACTGTTCCACTAGATATCTCTCAACTGTCTGGATTTTTACAGAATGTCCAAATTTCTGCCTCATATTTTTGGTCTGTTCCTCATGAAATTTGTGGTTTTCTGGAATTTTGTGGCAAATCAGTGAGGAATGAATTCCCTAAACAATGACAGGCATTTGAGTTTCAGCCTTCATATCCTTCAGAAAATGCGTGGTGGCACAATACCTTTTATTCTAGCAACTTTCTAAGTTTATAACAGCAATATTTAAAATCTGTCCCTACATTTGAGGCTTTGTCTTCCCATTATTTTCTCTCTCTAGGCTTTTTGTGCTAAGAAATCAAGAGCTGTGTTCCACTGTATTTGGCATTCATCAGATCTATCAATGACTAAAATGCACCCCCTTGGTATGTACCTAACCAGGCACATCCAACAACTGGAACATCCACACATGTTCCTCACTAAAAGAATACAGGATATAAATAAAATGTCGTATGCAGACCACTTCAATGCCCTAATCCCTGTATTCAGTCTTCTACAGGCTGTTGAGGGCAGATCTATGCCTGGCATACAAGACATCATCGGACCCCACTCTGATGGACCTCTGGGATTTTTATGCCAAGTCTTTTTCCTCTGCATCAGTGGACTCCAACTTCTCAGGGGTGGGGAGGGTCCCCTCTTACTCCTCTTGAGGAGGGGGGGGTCATCTGTAAGGATTCCTGGCACAGATGGCTGCTCAGCCCTGATCTGCAGACTGGGAAGCTTCAACCTGTGATAGGAGGGGACCTACAAAGTTGGGGACCCACAGGAATCACCCACTATCTGGCTAGCAAGTACTAGCAAATGTCCTAGTGTGGCAGACATTCACAGCTAGACTTCTGGGTCCTCACCGTGTTGGAAGGAGGAGGAGAGTGCATCGAAAGTCAGGAAATGCAGGCAAGAGTCATAGACCTCTACCTTGTGATTATGTATGCGCTTTCCAACTAACGGAAGGGGTGGGGCACCACCCTTGCAGGTGCCGATCACAAAAAAGAAGTCAGATAAGTCAGAGGGAGGGTGTCCAAGGAAACAAGGGGAAAATGGGTTATTGAGAGCCTTGACAGTGACAGACATCAAGGCCAGTGGCAGCAAAGGCACCACAAGGGCTCCAATATCCTTAGGTCCAGGGGACATGTCAGGATGACTGTGACATCCCCAGTTCCTGTCTTTCCTTCTTACAAGGCCGCATCTCCATTATTTTTCCCTTTTTTCTTTTTACGTGAGCCATCTGAAATATGTAACTGAGGGTTACCAGGTATGGGTGTCTATCAAGCAAGAGTCTACAGTCTGTTCTTGAGAAGCCTGGAAAGCAAACTCCATTTGCCTTAATGCTCTAAAGTTGGCACAAATTTTAACAGGAGGTGATGTTGTGCAAGGGTCTCAGACAAAACACACTGGGTATGAAATTCTCTGTGGAAAATCTCACACTCACACATATACTTTTTCTGGCATAGATGTAGCCTGTACATACTACTGATGTCCAATCATAACCTACAGCAATACAATGACATACAACACAGAATTCCAAAAGCAGTCCCCAGTGGGATACTCCCGAATAGGCTAAACTACATAAGTGATAATGTTAACATAAGCAATAGTGACATGAAATGTACTGCAGCAAGA